>NC_056739.1:627231780-627469280 GCF_019279795.1 Protopterus annectens
AGTGGCAGAAAAACTTTTCTTTTAGCTAATACCATGGAAGAATAGTCATTGTCAAAACGCACAGTTGTTTCATTAATCTTAACAGGAGCTTTAGCCCAAGCAGATTTAAGAACCATCTCTTTATCAAAGATGATAGAAATCTAACTATAACTGATCTAGGATAGTTTTTGTTAGAGTTGGTATTAGCTATAGATCTATGTGCTCTTTCGATACCAAAAGAGAATGCTTCTGGTAAGTCTAAAGTTTTAGGGAGCCATGTTGTTAAAAAGAAGTAATATTGTTACCTTCAATATTTTCTGGCAGTCCAAAAATCCTAATGTTATTGCCTAGATCTATTTTCCAGGTCATCCAGCTTTGTTTGTAAATGTGTATTTTGTTTCAGCAGAAACTCAATGTTGATTTCCTCTTCTTGTATTCTATTTTCCATGTCATTCACAGCTTCTTCTATGCCTGTCATCTGGATCTTCTGTTGTTGCAGGTCCATATGTAACAAGTCTATTTGTTTTGTAGTTTTTCTATGAAAGTGTCTATTTTAGTATCCATTTTATCCATCTTAGCAGTAAGTTGCTGGACTATAATTATCAGAGACTGAAGTTCTTTCTTGATGCTGGAGTCTTGAGAATTTGTCTTACTGGAACTCATTTCAGACTGATAAACTGACAGGAAAATTTCCAAAGTAATTTCTGACAGGAATATTATTAAGATTTCCTTTCTTTTTTAGATATAGTTCAAGAACTGTATAAAACAAACATATTTAGAAAGAAAATTACTTCAAAAATTAATTTTTTAAGTAATTAATTCCTGTCAATGTAATGAAATTGGTGGAGCTGAAGAAATCTGCTGCTATCCTGTGTTCATCCTTGGCCACACCCCCCCGTAGTAAATGTTTCTGATGCCACCTAAATTCCATGCCTTGCGACTCAATAATATATGATCTTGGTTCTTCACACAAATGTTTCACAAGTCCATTTCGGTCAAATCCTTTTGCTGTCTGCATCCTCACTCTCTCTCTCCTTCTTTTAATGGATTCAGAGGTTTGGTGGTTTTATCATAGGAAGACTTTTGGGACAAACACTTCTTTAGAAGTTGAGCTTTTACTGCTTTGTTATTTTTAGCATTTGGAACCAACAAATTCTTACTGATTGGCATTGTGGTTTTGGCTTGTCTCGACATTAACCTTTGGGCAAGTGAGCCAAGAAGACTGACACGAGGTATTTTTCTGAGATTTAGAAAAACATTAGTATTGTCACATTTAGACTTTTCCAACAGCTGTTTTGCACTTTGAACTGCACTTTCTGCCAAGCCATTTGACTGTGGGTATTCAGGACTGCTCATAATGTCATATCATGTTTTAATATCAGAGCTTTGGCCGGCTAACATCTACCTGAAATCAGCTGGACGTATAAGTGAATTTAAGTACACTTTTATCTGCTCTTTTGCATATAGTACTATATTTAATTTAATTTATTTATTTGTGCTTTTCACTGAATATTAACTCAACTGAAGTTGTAGTTGTCTCTATACAGAGTATTTTTTAGAATTTCTGTGTAGCCATTGATAGCAGTGGGGGGTAGTTTCAGCTCATCACTGAAATTCTGTCTTGCCTTAAATAAGTGGTACATTTTGAGTCATCTTTGCTTAATATCAGAGCTTTGGCCGGCTAACATCTATCTGAAATCAGCTGTTCATATAAGTGAATTTAAGTACACTTTTATCTGCTCTTTTGCATATAGTACTGTATTTAATTTATTTATTTGTGTTTTTCACTGAATATTAACTCAACTGAAGTTGTGGCTGTCTCTTTGGCTTTGAAATTGCCCATCCCTCTTGTAGATTTGTATTTGGATACTCCTTCTGGGCCCATCTCATTTGCTCACTCAACTGAGTGCAGTGAGATCATATTCTGATTTCAGGCACTCCTACTGTGTACAAAGAGAGCATTTGGGAAGGACAACCCCTGTAGCCTCTTAATCCTGCTCTGTTCCCTCCCTCAAAAAAAAAAAAAAAATATATATATATATATATATATATATATATATATATATATATATATATATTATTCAGCTGCTCTTACTGAAACTGTCTTAGTTGCTCTTCTGCGTGCTATCTGTTCAGTCGCTCTTACTCTGCACTTATTACTGCTTGTTAGTAGCCTTCTAATTTACTGCCTTCTGCTCTTGTGTTTTAGTCATTTGTTAATTTAATTGCATTTATTTGAACTGTATTTGCCGTAGTGTTGCTACACACTCGGGTGTTTTGGCCTGCACTACAATTTGAATTGTATTTACTGCTGTCTTAGCTACTTTTCTGTAACAAAAAAAAAATAATTCTAAGCTTGTTTCCTGCCTTTCCTGTAACTAGTCAAATCCAGATACAGACTTGCTGTATCCAGGACTGTTGGTAAGCTTCTGAGCCCCCCATGCATTTCTGTGTTGGAGGGAAGTCTTCTAGCTTATCAGTGGGAGTGGTAAGCACTAGGTAGCCTATCTACCATGGGAAGAGTGGATTTTGGCCCTGAAACTGTAGTTCATTGGCCATTTGGGCAGTTTTTCCATCTCTTTCTACTTTCTGGTTAAAAGCCTGTTTTGTGTTTGGTCCCTGCCTTTCCTATAACTAGTGTAGTCCAGGTACAGATTTGCTGTATCCAGGACTGTTAGTAAGCTTCTGAGCCCCCCAAAGCCCTTCTGTGTTGGAGAGAAGCCTTTTAGCTTATCAGTGGGAATGGTAAGCACTAGCTAACCTATCTACCACAGGAGGAGTGGTTTCTGGACCAGAAGTTGTAGTTTATTGGCTGTTTGGGAAGCAATTCCATCTCTTTCAACCTTCTGATTTAAAAGTCTGTGTTTGCGCTTGTTTCCTGCCTTTCCTGTTACTAGTTTAGTCCAGGTATAGATTTGCTCTATCCAGGACTCTTTGTAAGCTTCTGAGCCCCCCAAGCCTTTTTGTTTTGGAGGGAAGTCTTCTAGCTTATCAGTGGGAGTGGTAAGCATCAGGTAGCCTATCTACCACAAGAGGAGTGGTCCCTGGCCCAGAAATTGTAGCTATTGGCTGTTTGAGCAGTTTTTTTCAATCTCGTTCAACTTTCTGGTTTGAAAGCCGCACTTGTGCCTGTTTCCCGCCTTTCCTATAACTAGCCTAGTCTGGTTACAGAGTTGCTGTATCTAGGATTGATAGTAAGCTACTGAGCCCCCCAAGCCTTTCTGTGTTGGAGGGAAGTCTTCTAGCATATCAGTGGGAGTGGTAAGCACTAGGTAGCCTATCCTCCATGGGAAGAGTGAGTAATTGTAGTTTATTTGGCCATTTGGGCAGTTTTCTATCTCTTTCAACTTGCTGGCTTAAAAGCCTATGTTTGTACTTGTTCCCTGCCTTTCCTGTAACTAGTCTAGTCCAGGTACAGATTTTCTGTATCCAGGACTCTTTGTAAGCTTCTGAGGCCCCCAAGCCTTTCTGTGTTGAAGGGAAACTTTCTAGCTTATCAGTGGGAGTGGTAAGCATTAGGTAGCCTATCTACCACAAGAGGAATGGTTCCTGGCCCAGAAATTGTAGCTATTGGCCATTTGGGCAGTTTTTTTTCCATCTCTTTCAATGTTCTGGTTTAAAAGCCGCACTTGTAACTACCCTACAGTATAGCACTAGAACCCTTAAAATGATACAAGCCTTCTAGTTTAGAAGAGGGGCTTTGAAGTGATTAAGTATCAGTTTTCTGTACTTTCTTGCTGTACTTAACTGTTTTCCACTGAAATGCAGATTTTACAGCATTTATTGTGATTTAAAAGCTTGTTTTTTCACATATTGTACTTATTTGACTGACTGCACTTTTAAAAGGTTGTTTTTTGTTTAAATAATTTGTTTAACTATTGTAGGCTATACACTAAAGTGTGATAGCCTCTTCTGATCGTTTGTAGTCGTTTAAAACTGTTTTAAGTGTATTTTTTACTGTTTTTGCCTTATCTTTTCAAAAAAACAAAACAAAAAAAAAATTCCTTGTTTCCCACATTTCTAAGCTAGTATAGTCCAGTTTTCAGGCTAGTGCTGAATTCAGGGCTGTGATACTAGTTTCTGAGTTGCCCATACCTTACTTGGATAGAAGGAAGTTTCCCTGTTCACCTGTGAGAGAGGGAGCTTTGAGCAACATATCTGTCCCTGAAGGAGTGGTTCCAGCCCAGAAGTTAGTAGTTTATTGGCCATTTTGGGCTAATTTCTATCTCTTTAATTTCCCTACTATAAAAACCGTGTTTGCACGGTTTTGTGCACTGGGCAGTGCCGGTTAGCTATGGTTAAATTATTCCTGGCTCCACTAAGTCTCCTCTTCAGTTTTTCCCTTGAAACTAGTCTAACTCTCAACCTAAGCACTCAAAAAGCATCTTACAGCCCAGTACTTGCTCAGACCTAATAGCAAGCATTAATATACCTTGACACTGATTGCCCAGCAGGGCAAGGCTCCTTATTCACCCCTCACCAATCAAGCGACTAAGCAGCTCATCCTACTATTCAGGCATGACCAAAGGGCAGCTTCAGGTGCACTCTCCAGTCCAGCTGGTGAATCTGGGTATCCTGAGGCAATGTTACAACATCCTCATGTACACAGACAACCCTCTCCTTCTACCACAAAACACTAACATATGCGAGAGATGCAATTATACAGCCAAACTGGAAGCTAAGCTGTCTCCACCCAAGACTGGAAGAGTCAGTCAAGAGGAGAAGGTTAACACTTGCACCACACTTCCAGCCACACACAGACCTACTAAAACAGCACAGGCAAAAAATACACATAAATACAAAAAAATCATACTTGGAGGCTCCAAATAAAAACCTGGAAAAGCATCAGAGACCTCCAAAGCAGACATCCAAACAACCTGCACTTCCCGTCACAAACCAGACAACACATAAAACACAAAATCAGTGTGCCGCACAATCACAGCCCTTAAGGCAAAATGACATACCTAACATACTAGTAATAGGTGACTCTATAGTCAGGCACACTGACATCCCACTCACTAGGTTGGACAAGCAGAAGGTTATTGTTAGTTGCCTGTCGGGAGCCAGAATCCACCACATAACACAAGCACTCAGGTCATTCCAGAACAAGTACAAATATGACTCTGTCATTGTTCATGTTGGTGTGAATGACCTGAGACTTACCTCCTTGGACTACATGAAAAGAGACATGGAAGAGCTCTTTGATCATGCAACCCAGGCTGGTATGACCCTGACCCTGAGTAGCATCCCACCCTCACCAAGAATGATACCTCGGTATAAAGAAAAAAATGATCAATTTCAACAAATGACTAAGCTCCTGGTGCCATTCAAAGGGGATCCAGTGTCTGTCAGCCTGGGACGACATGCTCGACAAACCACATTGCTTCACAAGAGACTGCTTGCACCTGTCACCCCTAGGCTTTCGAATACTGGCCAAGGCTCTTGCTGCCCCCATAGTGCCTTTTTTAGGCAAGGCTCAAACGTCAAACCCACCTCCATAAACAGCACAATTAACAAAAAACTGGGGGTTATGCTACTCAACGCCAGGAGTTTAAATCTCAAAATGCACGCGCTTGAAGCACTCCTCAGTATGGAGAACATTGACATCTGTGCAGTAACTGAAACCTGGTTCAAGGCTCCAGAGAGCACTCCAGCACTACTGGGCTACAACTCATACCACACGTTTCAGCCACAGAACACGGACCGAAACACAAAAGGAGGAGGTGTATCCATATTTATCAAGGATACCTACACCTCCAGGTTAGTGGTGCAGCATGATACCTCTGAGATCATCCATGTGCAACTAACACCGGGCAAATCTGCAGTGCAAATTGTGGCCTGCTACAGATCACCCTCCATGACCCAGGACCACCACTCCACCTTTCTGGAGACACTGGAAAGCATGAAGGTCCTACCAAACACCCTGATATTGGGCAATTTCAATTACCCTACCATTCACTGGGAAAACTACTCGAGTACAAATTCCCAGGCCCAGCGCTTCCTGGAATTCATCAACTCAAATGCCCTGTATCAGCTGGTAAACTCACCTACCAGAGGTGAAAACATATTGGACCTGGTCATCACCAACATGGGCGACAGGTGTTCCACACTGGAGGTCAACCTGTCACTGGTTAGATCAGACCATAAACTAATCACTCTGGATGTCCACACCCCACCACCACCCCCAACTAAGGAAACCACTGTAAAAAACTTTTCTAAAGCAAACTTCACCTTACTTAAGACAGAGGTGGTAAGTTTCCCAGCCCCCATGCTAAAGGATAATGCTGCCCAAGGTGCAGAAACCTTTACAGATGCACTCTGCGAGCACCTACAAGGATGCATGTATCATGCCATCCCTAGCAAAACCAAGACTCACTCCTCTAAGAGAAGGAAACCAGTTTGGTGGACCCCTGCAAAAAACAGGCTATACAATAGAAGGAGGAAACTAGTTCAGAAAAAAAGCAAATCCCAAGAAGGAAAGACATCCCTGATCAGTATCAGTAAGAATTTGAGGTCCCTCATGAAATCATCCAAGGCTAACTTCGAAAGAAAAATAGCCAAGGATTCAAAAGATAACCACAAAGCCTTCTTTAGCTATGTTAAGAATCTAAGTGGCAACCCACAGATATGCATTGAACTAGTGTAAAATAGCACAGAATATACTGAACCTACTGATATTTCCAACATCCTGGCAGATAGATTCAGTGCAAATTTCACCCCCCTTTCACCTCCAAAAGGGCCCACAACAATACTGGAAAAGTGTACTGTCCCAAAAATCACAGATGCACAGGTGAAAACAGTCCTTTCAAAAGCCAAAAACACAGCGTCAGTGGGACCAGATGGTGCCCCAGGCTGCGTCTTGCACGAACTACAGAACAAACTAACCCCCCCACCTAAACACACTGTTCAACCTCAGCCTCTCCACAGGCTACGTGCCCATAGAATGGTGCACAGCAACGGTTATTCCTCTCCACAAAGGCGTGGCCACAACTGACCCTGGTAACTATCACCCCATAAGTCTGACTAGCCTGGTCTGCAAGGCTATGGAGTGCATCATCATGGAACTCATTAACAAAGACATTGGGAACCCCCAAACACTTGACCTGACCCAGTTTGGCTTTGTTAAAGGCAGATCATGCCTACTAAACCTGGTTGATGTCTTCAAGACAGTCACCAAGGCCATAGATGAGGGAAAGGTGGTTCACACAGCCTACCTTGACTCACCAAGGCTTTTGACACCATTTCCCACTCGGGTATTACAGAAAAACTCACTGAACATAAACCCCTACGTCACAAGATGGGTTGCCAACTGGCTTACAGACAGAACTCACACGGTAAGAATAGCGGGCTCCAGGTCCGACTCTAAATCAGTCACAAGTGGTGTCCCGCAAGACTCAGTCCTGGGACCACTACTGTTCAGCATATACTTCTCAGAAGTACAGAAAAACACAGGAGGACTATGGCTAACCAAATTCGCCGATGACTGCAAACTGGGAGCCATAATTGACTCTCCAGCTGACATGGACATCCTCCAAAAAGGCCTTACTGAGATGGACACCTGGTGTCAAAGTCATGGCCTCAAGCTAAATGCCAAAAAATGCATAGTCATCCCATTTGGGAAAAACAAAACACCCACGAATTACCACATAGGTGAAAGCCCCCTTAATACAGAAGAGGTAATAAGAGATCTGGGGACCCAGGTAGATAGTAATCTCTCCTTTGACAATCATATTGCCAAAGTAGTTAGGAAATCCTTCTATGTGGCCCATCTAATTACTAAAGGGTTCGCATCTAGAAATAAAGAGGTTATAGTGCCCTTCTACTCGTCACTCATTAGACCCATCATAGAGTACAATGACCTATTTGGGATGTACCTCACAAGACACTTCCAACAGCTGGAAAGACCACAAAAGTGCCTCACCAAGAGGATTACTGGCCTCAAACATATGTCCTATGCAGCCCGACTGAAAAAATTCTGGCTGTACTCAGTGGCATATCACTTACTCAGAGGTGATCTCTGCCTGACTTACAAAGCCATGTCCAACTCAGAATTGATGGATATGCTCCACCTAAAGAAATCCAAGTCACTGTGAGCCATGCGCTAAACCTCACCACAACAATAAATAAAATATGCTGGAGGGATAGATTCCTGTCACAGAGACTCCCCATGCTTTGGAACAAAATTCCACATTACATCAGGCAGAGCCCCTCACTAACACTCTTCAAGAGAAACCTTGATGAGTGGATGGGTAACAGAAAATACACCCCTGGGATCACTTCATTGGCTCTGCTTGACAGAGGATTAGTTAATTAATCAATGGGGGTGGTGAAAGCTGACACACTCTGGCTAGGCTTATAAATGCCCTCGGGCAGATAGCCTAGTACCTACCTATGAATCTATGAACCTATGTGAACAATGTAATGTAATGTGCACATCTCTTGAACTGCTGACTTGTAAACTGTGCACCATTGTCAGAAATCCGTTTGTACGGACTGCCATGGATAGAAAAATGTCTCTTTAGCTTAGTAATAACAGTATTGGATGTGAGATTAGGAAGTAGGTCAATCTTGAATCAATTTGAATAAGAGTCTACTAATACCAAGTAATGTTGACCATTCCATTCAAAAATATCTGTAGCTGCTGTTGACCAAGGTAGTTCAGGAATCTGGCTTAGCAGAAGTGGTTCTTTTTGTTGATGCAATTTAGTACTATTACAGGCAGAACAAGTTGAAAGTTCTTTCTCAATATCTTTTGACATAGAAGGCCAAATACTAGCCCTCTCGCCCCTCTTTTTGGTAGAATCAGTTCCTGGGTGGCCACAATGCAAGATCTTAATATACTGTTGTTGCAATGATTTTGGAACAATCACTTTTGGACCTTTCATGATGATACCATCTTCCATCAGTATCTCATCTCTGTAAGGAAAATACTGCTGCACTTCTGGTTGTAAAAGATAGCTTTGATGGCCATCTTCGACAGATAAGGTGGTTGAGATTCTGGAGAACTGGATCTGGAGTTGTGTGAGTACTAAGCTCAAGATGTGTGGAAGAAAAATTTCTCACTTCCATGACTTCATAATCAGATTCCTCAATTTCATGCTGTTCAGTGGTTTTTCATGGCAATCTGGATAAAGTATCAGCAAGATAAAGAAGATTGCCTTTTGTGTAAACCAAGTGAAAATTGTAATTTTGCAATTTCAGTGTCATGCATTGCAATCTCACAGGAGATGTGTGCATTGGCTTTTTCAAAATAGTGACCAAAGGTTGATGGCCTGTCTCAATTTGAATAGGTCGGCCATAAATATAATCATAAAACTTTGAACATGTGAACACAATTGCCAAGAGCTCTTTCTGTATCTGGGCATAATGCATTTTGGTTTGGATCAGACTTCTGGATACATAGGCGATTGGTCTGCCCTCTTGAATGACTGCACCAAGACCAAATTTCGAAGCATCATAAGAAATAGTCACAGGTTTATGAACATCATAATATCTCAGAGTGGATGGACTGGCAATTCTCTGTTTCAGGACATCAAATGCTCTTTGGTGTTCGACCAGGACCAAGTTACATCTTTGTGTGTCAGCTCTCTTAGTGGTGCTGAAAGTTCTATCAGATCTGGAGTGACCTTTACTAAATTGTTGACCACACCGAGAAAATGTTGCAAGGAAGTGACATTGTCTGGAACTGACATCTCAAGAATTCCAGTTTGCTTGGAAGGATCTGGTCATAAGCTTGCACTGGTAAACAAATGACCCACATAAGTAACTTCATGTATCCTAAATTTGCATTTCGGAGGATTCAGCTTATGATTCACCTTACAAGCACATTCCAGAACTTTCCTAAGCTTTCTATCATGTTTGACTTCACCATTGCCTCCTACAAAAATATGTAGCACATGGATAGCCAGAATAAATTAGCTCCATCACACATTGAAAGATTTCATTGGTAGAATTTATCCCAAATGGCATTCTCAAAAATCTGTACCTTCCAAATAGTGTACTGAAAGTGGTTAGCAATGAAGATTTACAGTCAAGCAAAATTTGGCAAAATGAACTTTTTGCATCTAAAACAGAAAAAATAGCGGCATTTGGCATATGAGCAGCAGATTCTTCGACTGTATGCATTGGATGATGAGGTCATTTTGGTGCTTTGTTCAAGTCTGTTTTATCAATACACATTCTGATATCATCTGAGCATTTCTGATGAGCTACCACCACAGAGGATACTTATTCGGTTGGTTCTTCTACTGGACAAATTACTCCAAGGTGTACCATTCTGCCTAGCTCAGATTTGACTCTTGCCTTGCAAGGCTACTGAAACTTTCCTTGCTGGTCTGATAACTGGACTTACTTCAGAGTCTAACTTCATGGAGTACACAACTGGGAGTTTGCCTAACTTGAGTTCAAAAAGATGCTGTCATAAAAAGCAGTTTGTGTGAAATTCTCATTGTTACACATGCTTACATGATGGACTTCTGCATTAAGTGAAAGCAGTCTCAATTTCAAACTGTCTCTGAGGCCTAACAATGACTGTACATGCCTTTTGACTATGTAAAATTGCAAGTCTAGCTGTTACCAGCAGAGTAACATGAAAGCACCACTGACTGGTTTGGATTTCTTCACCACCATAAGCAACAAGCTTTGCACACTTTGCCAAATCAAGCTTCTCACCAGCACATTTCTGCTGACATAACAATGCATTTTGAACCAGTATCAACTTTGAACTCTACAGGTCTCCCATTAATCAGAACAGTAAAAACACTTGATTCTTTGCCCACAGATCTACTGCATTGACTGTTTCACCAAGCACAGAACACCATCAACATAAAAAGTAGGGTCATAGTTTTCTAGTTGATCAACTTGCTTCTTTGAATATATATATATATATATATATATATATATATATATATATGGTTCATATGTTAGTACTAGGCTAATTGCCCTTGGGGGCCATTTTTAGCCTAGCCAATTACCCCACATGAAAATCAAACCCTGCATCTTGTGTTTGCCAGGTAACACCTTAACCATTATGCCATCTTCACACCATGTTTTCTGTTAATAAAAATTTTGCCTCTTTTGATTTACAGAACCTTTTGAAATGATTCCACTTTTTACATGTGTGGCACTGATGACCAAAAGCTAAGCAATTTCTCTTTTAGGTTTATGACTGCCACCACAATTAACAGCAGTTGACTATGAGGCTAAGTGGGGGCACATTCTTTGATTTTGCTGAGTCACCCCTGTGCTTCACTGAGCATGCTCTGGATTTTGCTGGAGCTGCCCTGGAATTTGCTAGAAAGTCTCTGTGTTTCACTGAAGCAACCACGCCCGTAGGCCTGTATCTTTTAACCATGTGCTGCATACTATCATCATTAGCACCGGAAGGCACTGGAGGCATGCATGTTTCATTTGTAAGCATATATGTGTGCTTTTCTGTGAGATCATATATCTGACAAATTTCTATGGCTTTAGTCAAAGTTAAATCACTGTCTCGAAGTAAAATCTTTCTCACTGCTTCATCTTTAATACCATACGCAAGCCTGTCTTTTATCAGCTCATCTCTTAAATCACCAAATCTGCATGTTTTTGCTTTGTTTCTCAAGTCAGTTATATGTGCTGCAAAAGTTTCACCATGCGTTTGATACCTTGTGTAAAACATGTGCCTTTCCATTGTAATATTCATTTGGAGGTTACACATTTTTCTAAATTTAATTTTTAAGCACTCAGGGTCTTCCTGGTTTCAGCTAGTACCATTATATGGAGGTCCTCCATCCACTGCATACACAGTTGGGGCATACACAAATGAACGCTCCCTTTTAATGGCTTCTGAACCAGCTAAATTAAGCAGAATAAATGCCTTTGTATGCGTGTCTTTATCAGAAAAAGCAGACTGTATGAAAATATCATATGCTTGCTCAAACACTCACCAGTTTTCAACAACACTGTTATCAAATACAAGTGGAGCACATCTGTGATATCCTACTGCCATGCCAACAAAATGCTTTTGTAATTATGTAGAAACAAGCACACATTTGCCAGGTACTCGAAAAATATTCAACTGCACTATAAACTCTTTGAAATGACCGTTTTCTGCAAAATAACTGTACTGTAATACTGCACACACTTGCAAATTCTTTGCACACTTTGGATATCTTGGATGGCTTAAGTTAAGAAAAAGAAGTACATAGCAAAAAAATATGTCCTTTTACCCCTTTTTGTACATTTTATGCAATTTGGAAGTTATTTCAAGCACTTTTGTAAGCATTTTGAGTATTGTATCACAATATCATAATTTCCAACATTTAATTTAATTAGAAAGTCATTTTGAACATTTTGAATGCTTCATTTTATATTCGTTGAGTAAAAAAAACATTTAAGTGAGTTTTAGTACCTGGATTTGTCTTTCTGACCTGTTCAGAAGTCGTTTGAGAAGGAATGATCCACTCCTGTATATTCCTCTAACTGTAACTGCCTGCCTCATGGTCTTGAAGAAGTTTTACTCTGGATTCCATTCTGACACCATGTTGCTCATCTTGTATATATTCAATAAGATAATGAGGTTGGATGTTCGTTTAAGTAGTTTATTACACACAAACATATCAGGATGTAGAATGGTAACATTAAACTTAAATGAACTAACTAACTAGTACACACATGTATGCTTATACCTCGGCTGCTCACTATAAAATAGCACTCATGCTTGCATGTGCTTAGTACTTACATGCACATGTTCACTGAGTGGAATAGCTCTTAAAGGAACATACACACTCAGATCTACAATGGTCGCTTTTAACTCTCAAGCATTTTTGAGTGGGAGATAAGTTCTAAATTCTTTCATATTTTTCTACTGCTATAATTCTTTATATTACTTATTTTGGTGATTCATTCACTGTTTTTATCCTTTAACCTCCCCATATTTTACACAAGTTTTTTGGTGTAATTTTGCTTACCATTGCTGGTAGTAGGCCTCCCTTTCTTCTTTCTTTTCTATTGAATTGCATGTTTAGTGTAATCTATATTTACCATTGTTGTTATAATTTTTTTCTTTTTCTATTATTACCTTTTTCCTGTTAACAACCCCCCCAAAAAACATATATGACCCCCTTTTAAGGGCAACCTGGATAACTGGATGGGAAACAGAAAATATATCCCTGGGATTCCACCCATGTCCCTGCTGGCCAGGGGCATCGGATGCTGATTTGTCTAAACATGGGCTAAACTCTTGGCTAAGCTTAAAAGGGCATCAGGGCCAGTAGCCTAGTAACCTCCTATGATCCTATATCTGTGGCCTTCCTTTCTTTTAGAGTTATGTCCGAAAAAGGTGAGAGAGGTCCATCTGGCTTTAAGAAAAGCCAGAAATGTCTGCACAAGTTGCCCTTGTCAGATGCACAAATTTTATGTGTGTATTGTTTAGGTCTGGACCATTTTAAAGTAGATTACGCTATCTGTAAGGCTAATAATCCCAGAGCAATCGAAGATAGAAAGATCAAGCTGATATTGAAAGGTCTGCTGCCTTTGTCTTTCTCAGAGGCTACTTCTGGGGCTCATTCCCCCAAATCTAAATATAAGGGCCCTTTGCAAAAGTCTTTGGTACTTTCTGGTTCTTCAACACCTGTGTCGGATCCTACCAGAGTACCACCTAGGAAGAAGCACTGTTAGTCAGATCCAAAGACTGCTCTGATCCAACCAGTTTCAGATTCTATAAAGGTGTCCTCTATTCCTGTCTTGTCTGATCATGATCAGAAGTCCTTGCTAAGAACAAGATACTCTCCTTCCATAGATCTAGTGTCATCTCGGGTTCCCTCTCCATACCTGAAGCCCAGCTGACACTCCAAGCCCCCATTGGTCACTTCCTCTCACTCTTCCAGATGTCTGGCCCAGGTGATGTGGACAGGATGATGAGGAAATTTCTTTCGGTGCAGATATAGATGGGTGTTCTTCCGACTCCTACCCCTTTGCATCAGTAAGTCCTTATTTACACTACTCCATCAATCTTGGCTCCTTCTCCAATCCTCCCATTCATTTCAGAGTTTCTGAATCTGAGTGTATCAGGACCATCTGAGTTGAATCTGAGGATATTAGTATTTTCAGCTTCAAGAATGTCTCTGAGTGCACCGGCTCTGACAGTTTTGGAATGTGATGACTCTTGGAGTCGTAATTTCCTTGCCTGATCTGAGGCATTAGAGTCAACTCCGAAGTTGTCAGAGCTGTCTCTACCCCTCAGAGCTTCAGCATTAGACAGCACAGCTCCGACTTCCTCTCTGGGTGGAATGCCTTCAGGGAAGAAGGAGCCAATTGGGAGGAAGTGTGGCTTCTTGGCTCCATTGGCTTCTTTCTCCCTAGAGCATTCTGCTTTTGAGGTGGTGGAGAGAGGTTTCTCTGCTTCTGCGGGAAGGACAGCCCTTACCCCCTTGGATCTTCCCTGTGGATTCCATGTGTCTCTGCACCTTGAACCTCAGCATTCTATGTCACAGGGATAGCCAACCCAAAGTCTGTAGGTAAACCAGCAGGGTATCACCATCTCTTCCGATACTTCTGTGAAGCATCCCACCAAAGAGGCCCGTAGGAAGAGGAAGTGCAAGAGGAAGCACTTGGACTCCCCTCAGGAGTCCTTCACCAAAGATAGTGATTTTTATGAAGGGGAAGGGTCCCCAAGATCACAAGCTGAAGATGTCTCATTCTGAGACATCCTTGAGATTCTTAAGTGGGGTGGGCGTTATCAATAACCCTTTCCTGGAGGAATGGGTATTCCTCTGGAGGCCTTTGGGTTTGGCTTATTTACCTCCAGGGTAACTCCACCCACCAACAAGTTCATTGACTTGATCTCTAGGTATGCATGAAAGGAACTTGACACAGTTGAACCAATCTCCAAAAGACCAGATTGGATTCTGGCAACCACCTGTAGGAAAGGAGTTTTGGAGCAAGGGAGTGTCCATATATGCTATGGCCAAGAAGGAACTTGCTGAACAAAGTTCCTCTGTCCAGGACTTTGGACAGATTTCAGAAGTATGTGTATGCTTCTGCAACCTTTGCTCTTAGGTCGCTGAACTACCTGGCACACTTTACAAGATTACAAAGGGACTTGATAAATGAACTGTCAAAATCCCTTTCTGAGATCGTCTCTGCAGTGGGCATATGTTTTTTGACTAGAAATCAATGAGGTGGTCAAAGGACATGGTTCAGAAAGTCCCAGGGTTCTTTCCACGATCCATGTAGAGATTGTTCTCCTGGGTGCAGAAGAGGGAACTCAAATGAAAGAAGCCACTCCCGTGATAAAGGAGGCCTGCAGAACCAAGGGTCTAGAGATTCCTTCTCTGACAGACCCTACCAGCATTCCTGAACTGATTGTCCCCTCCTCTGGTGGCAGTTGGGGGTCATTCATCCCTGCACCAGAGAGTCTGTCTGGGCATCAGAAAAGATAAGTGAGTGCAGAGGATTATTTCTGGAGGTTATATAATTCCCTTTTCCCTTCCACTTTCATCTGCATTCAAATTTCCCACTGTTCCACCCAATCAGAGCAAAACAGCAGCACTAGAAGTAAAAAAGCTGCTAGAAAAAAAGAGTCATCCAACAAGTCCCACCAGACCAGATAGAATCTGGGGGTCTATATTAGAACACCGAACGTTCAAAATTTTGAGTGTTCTAATATCGACCCATTTTCAGCGAACACTGAAAATATTGAAAAACAGAAAACCAAATTTTTTCCTAGGGAAAGAATTTGGTTGTCCATTTCTGTTGTTTTGGTATTTTCAGCACTATGGTAGAAAGGTATGGGTTGGGTTCAGGTAAGTGTGCGATTGTGTGAACGTGAGGGTTAGGGCGGGTTAGGTGAGTTAGGGTTAGCGAGTGGGTCAGGTAAGTGTGCGATTGTGTGGACATGAGGGTTAGGGCGGGGTAGGTGAGTTAGGGTTAGGGCGTGGGTGAGGTGACTGTGTGATAATGACGGACCATAGGGTTAGGGTTTGGGTTAAGGTAAGTGGATAGTTAGTGGTGTATATATAGTTTAGTGTAGGGTTAGGTGTAAGAGTTTAGGTGTATGTGTGTGGATTGCTGTTTGTTTGGTGTGCTTGTGTTGTGTGTATGTGTTTTGGAACAGAAAATTTTTTCCCTAGGAAAAAATTTGCTGTTCTGTATGTTAAATGTTTTAAATTTTCGATTCATAGGGTTCGATATTAGAACACTCGAAATTTTGAAAGTTCGGTGTTCTAATATAGACCCGAATATGGAACTTACTCAAGATTCTTTTTAGTGCCAAAGATAACAGGGGAATGGAGACTGATTTTAGATATCAGCAAGATGAACAAACCAGTTTGGCACACAAAGTTCCTGATGGGCATGGTTCAGTCTATTCTGCTCTTTTGTGCAAGGATGATTGGATGTGTTCTTGTGTTCTTAACACTTTCAGAATGTGTACTATCACATAAAAATGAACAGGTAATCCAATATATCAGTTCCTTTGACAGTTTTCTCCAGACCCTTTTTGCCTGTTCTTTGTACCATTAATTCCAGTCATCCCTGTCAGCAGAATCTCTTTTCTCCATTCCTGTGTTGGCTTAGTTCTTAGCATACTTTCTGCTACTTTATAAGTATAACATTTCCCTTTTTTAGTTTCTCCAAGTCTTTTGGGTTTCTAATACCTTGACAGGAATGGACCCCATTCCTAAGACAAAGTACGATTAAAGTTCATGAAATTAGTATTGTTTCAATCTTTAATGTCAGTCAAAAGTGCTCTTCGCAGCACCCACAATTTTCCCAGTAATGACTCCTTCTGCAGTTTGTACGGGGGTTACATGTACTGGCAACATATCTAAATATGACTGTAGATTGTTTTTTATAAGACCCATTGCACCTACTACTATTGGAACTATCCGGGTATCTTTCTTCCATATTACTCTCATTTCTGCCTACAGATCCTGATATTTTATGACTTTGTGTCTCTCTGTATGCAAGACACTGTATTTCTGTCATCTATCTTTTGAACTGTTGGTAATTGGTGATTCTATGTGATGTAAACTTCATCATTTTCTATGATGCTGTGTGGCTTATGTTTCCAGTGTTTTTCAGCCACTTCAGTACCATAATA
The DNA here is from genome assembly GCF_019279795.1 of Protopterus annectens. NCBI lineage: Eukaryota > Metazoa > Chordata > Ceratodontiformes > Protopteridae > Protopterus > Protopterus annectens. The sequence continues at coordinate 627,248,843 of NC_056739.1, forward strand.
TTTGCACAATCCCCAGTGCAACAATCTTGCCACATTATTATAGGTTCATAGGTGTGTACTAGGCTAATGGCCCTGGAGCCTTTACAAGCCTACCCCATAAGATTACCCTGGCATCGTGCCACCCAACCTTAGTTCCCAGTGCCTCTGTCTAGTAGAGCCACTGGAGTGATCCCCGGGGTGAATTTTCTATTTCCCATCCACTCATCAAGATTTCTCTTGAAGAGGGCCAGTGAGGTGCTCTGTTTGACATATATGGGAAGTCTATTGCATAGCATGGCAGTCTCTGGGTTATGAACCTGTCCCTCCAGCACGTTCTGTTGAGTGTGGTAATGAGGTTGAGGTCTCTGAAGTGTGTGGTGCAGTGGGATTGCGATTTCTTTAGATGTAGCATTTCTAACAGAGCTGGGTCAGACATGGCTTTGTAAGTCAAGCAGAGATTGTCTCTAAGTAGGCGATATGAGACAGAGAATAGTTGGAGTTTTTTGAGTCTGTCCATATAGGACAAGTGTTTAAGGCATAGGATCCTCTTTGTGAGGTACTTTTGCGGCCTCTCCAGTTGTTGCAGGTGTTTAGTGAGGTACATGCCAAATGGGGAATTGTACTCGATGTTTGTCCTAATGAGGAAAGAGTAGAGGGAGACAATGACTTCTTTTTTCCTGGATGCAAAACCCTTAATAATGAGGTGTGCCACATAGAAGGACTTTCTGACCACAGTGGCAATGTGGTGGTCAAAAGAGAGGTTGCTGTCAATCTGTGTTCCCAGATCTCTTATAACACCTTCTGTGTTCAGTGGATTATCATTGATGTGGTAATTCATGGGAAATGAGTTTTTCCCAAAGGGGACGATGACACATTTTTTGTTATTGGGCTTAAGGCCATGGTTCTGACACCAGTTGTTAGTCTCAGTGAGGCCTTTCTGTAGGATGTCATCATCACTTGAGGAATTAATAATTGCTACCAACTTGCAATCATCTGTGAACTTTGTCAGCTAGAGTCCCTTCGTGTTGGCCTGAACTTCTGAGAAGTAGATACCAAACAGGAGTGGACCCAGGACCGAATCCTGTGGGACTCCACTCGTGACTGGTTGGCAGTCTGACTTGGAGTCAGCTATTTTAACACTGTGGGTTCTATATGTGAGCCAGTTTGCAACCCACCTAGTGATATAGGGGTTGATGCCTAGCTTAGTGATTTTTTCTATGATTCCTGAGTGGTGAATGGTATCAAAGGTCTTGGCCAGATCAAGGTAGGCTGTATGAATCACCTTGCCTTCATCCACAGCTCTGGTGACTGACTCAAAGAAGTCGACCAAGTTGAGCAGGCATGATCTACCCTTCACAAAACCAAACTGTATGGGATCCAGAGTTTGTAGATTCCCTATATCCTTGTTTATGAAGTCCATGATGATGTGTTCCATATCTTTGCATATCAGACTTGTCAGGCTAATGGGGTGATAGTTCCCAGAGTCTGTATTCACTCCTCCTTTGTGGAGACGGATGTCTATAGCAGTGCACCATTTGGTAGGGACAAAGCCTGAGGTGAGGCTGTGATTGAATAGGGCACAACGGTGAGGTGCATGTTCACTCTGTAGTTCATGTAGAACACAGCCAGGGATATTGTCAGGTCCCATAAAAGCTGTATTCTTGGCCTTGAACAGTGCTGTTGTAACCTCTGCAGCAGTAATACTGGGTGACTGGCAAACTAGGGGTAAAGTTGACACTGAATCTGTCGGCCAGTATACTGGCAATATCTGTTAGCTCGGTATAGGAGGTACCATTGTGCAGTAGCTCAGAGCAATTCTGGGTATTGCTGTGGAGATTCTTTACATAACTATAGACGGCCTTGTGGTTGTCTTTACTATCTGCTGCAATTCTGTTTTCATAGCTAGCTTTAGAGGATTTGATGAGGGATCTCAACTTTTTGTTGAGGCTGATAAGGAAGTTTTTCCAGTCTTGGGACTTCACCTTATTCCGCATCTGTTTCCTCCTTCTGTTGTAGCATTTGTTTATGGCAGGGGACCACCAGATTGGATTCCTTTTTTTGGAGGAGAGCATCTTGGTTCTATTGGGTATGGTGAGATCCATGCATTTGTGTATGTGTTCGTACAGTGCATTGGTGTATGATTTGGTGGTCATGCAACTATTCTCCATTTGCATGGGTGCCGTGAAGTTAGCCACCTCTGTTTTTAGGAGCCCAAAGTTAACTTTGGAGAAGTTTTTCAGGGTGGTTACATTTGTGGGGGGATGGGGGGGTGGGAGGGATGTTGATTTACAAGGTGATTAGTTTGTGGTCGGATCTAACCAGGGAGGAGTTGACTATTGGTGTAGAGCAATGGTTGCCCATGTTAGTAATGACCAGGTCAAGGACATTGCTACCTCTAGTGGGGGCTAATAACGAGCTGGTCCAGGGCATTGGAATTAATGAATTCCAGGAAACGTTAGGCAAGTGTATTGGTACATGAGTAGTTTTCCCAGTTAATGGAGGGGTGGTTGAAGTCGCTCAGTATGAGAGTGTTAGGTTGGACCCTAACATTCTCCAGGGTGCTTAGGAATGTGGAGTGTGAGTCTTGGGACATGGTTGGGGACATATAACAGGCTACAACCTGAATCACTGTCTTACCCAATGTTAGCTGCACCTGAAGTATCTCTGATGCACTATGTTGGGCTACCAGTCTGGAGGTGTGCGCATCCTTTCAGTATACAGTCCTTCTGCCATTAGTATGTCACAACCAGCAATGAGGTGTGTGACAGTTTCCAGTTTGGTTTTACAAAACCTACATTTGTCTATTTCTCCCACATGTTCAATGGACTTTGTAAACTGTTGTGTACTCAGCCCACTATCTTGGGCCACCAATATTAACCTTTCATCTCTTGGTTTGAATTCACCTCTCCTTAATTATTCCTGCGTTCATTCTTGATCAACATGAGGTTCTTCCAGAAGTATTCTATACTTACAACTATATTTATGAATTTTCCACATTTCTTGTCTTCTCATCTGGTCTTTCACCTTATATTCTTTCTTTTGTTTTTTAGCACATTCAGTTTCTGCCTGATTTTTATCTACTTCTGGTTTGATTTCTGTTCCTGCTTGACGCTGATATGCTTCTGCTAGATTAAGCAGAGAAGTCATGTTAGATTTATTCTCCTCATGTTTCAAAACTTTCACTACATTTGGGTCTTGTGAGGTCAGCAGATATGTGTGGTGTCCCACAATCGCATATTGCAGCTCTATACATGTAATCAGTTTCAAGAAGGCTCATTCCTCCTTCAGAACAGGGAATATATAATCTTGGTATTCACTTGTTTGTGTCTTTTGGCTTTTCCCGGTTAGGGGTCGCCACAGCGGAACTCCGGTCTGCTAATGATTGGTAGTGGATTTTTATGTACCGGGTTACCAGCCCTGATGCACAACCTTCAATGAAGACATGCCCCATTCATGTATGCCTCCACACAGAAGACGCTCTAGCTGAGAATCGAACGGAACAACATCTTGCTATGAGACGACAACGCTACCGCAGCACCACCACCACAGCAATGATTTTATAAATCATTTGGTGAGCATGAAGCATTCTTCGTGTTTTCCTGTCTAATCTATCCAACACATTTTGGGGTCAGTCATTCACTCCCAAAACTGTAAGTTAGGACAGGAAGAGCAAATTGGTTTATAGCTTGGATTTTGCTCCTAGATGTCAACGCTGTTTTCAGGATTAATTTGTCTTCTAAAGTATTCCTTACTAAATTTTATTTACATTTGTTTATGTTTTATTGTTGATCCTTCATCATTTCCCAAATATTTTATACACTCTCTCTCTTGCTCAAGTTCTTTTATATCACATTCCTGTCCCAAACTGATGTTTTCCTGGTGCTACAGTCTTGCTGGTTTAAAGGTTGCCTTTGCACATTTATCATGACCAAATGACATTCTTATATCATCTGAAAAAGTTTTGACAACTTGCAGTTTTGCTTTCAGTTCCTCATCTGATAAGGTGTACAGTTTTAAATCACCGACAAAGAGAAGATGAGAAGTCATTACACTTTGTTGTTTTCTAGGACCCAAATTATAGCCATAGCCTAAGCTGTTAAGTAGACAGCTTAATGGGTTAAGGGCAAGGCAGAATAGCAGTGGTGAAAGAGAGTCACCCTGGAATATCCCCCTTTGAATTTTTATCCCTGAGATAATAATTTGTCCTTTATCATGGCTTAATTGCAAAGTGATCTGCCACTGTTTCACGGTCACCGTAATGCAGTTGATCAGTGTAGTATGTTGTGAAGGCTGCCAGCCTAGCTAGATAGAATTTTTTAAATAATTCTATGTTACTGTAAATATTAATATGAACCACAGGCTTGTGTAATAAATGTAAGAAAACTGTGTTATGTTCTGAAGCTAGTACAAAATGAAACTAAATTCTAGGAAGACTAAAACAAAATAAAATATGCTACATCCAATACACTGAAGTAGGAAAAAGAGCATGTTTATTCATACATTAAGCGCTTTCATCTCAAAAGATAGACTTCATCATAATACAAACATATCAATTATTCACATTTAAATATAATTTGAAAGCAATGACATCACAAACCCTGCAATCATGTTAAAGAAACACAGTCCTGCTGAAATCTAAATATAAATATAAACTTATAGAATAAATCAATAATATATATTGATGCCATCAAGCTATTTGATTAATTCTTTATATACACGAACACTAATAATTAAAAACAATAATGTTATCTAAAAAGTGTTTTTTAAAAAGATTTTAAAATGTATTTAAAAAAAGAAAAAAAAAAAAATATATATATATATATATATATATATATATATATATATATATATACACATATTGTATATATAAATATATTATATACTTGTAAAATTACATTCTATAACCTATTGGCTCTTTCTAATAACATGGGGGCTATTGACACCCTGTCATTCAAACCTGGTGGTAATCTCAGCTGCCACTGAGTCTCTTTTTTAATAAATTTTTCCAGTCGCCCCCTCTTGGCTTAATCTTTACAATATCTAGAATTCCAAACACAAATTTATCAAAATCTACACAAGTTGCTGCATGTTTATAAAGAGCATTAGTTATTTTTTTATTTCTCATGTCATTTAAATGTTCATATATCCTGTTTTTCAACATATGTTCGGTTTTTCCCACATAGAAGTGCCCACTTGATTTACCCGTTGACAAATACACCACTCCCATGGTGCTACAATTTCCCTTCCTGAAAAATACCTTACTCTTGATGTTGTTGTTTAAAACCAAACTATTCTGTTTATTAATATATGAACAATAAGAACACATGCCACAAGCCTGTGTACCTTGTTTAACCACCATTTGGTTTTCTATCCTTTTTTCCAACAATTATTTCATGTTGAGCCCCACTTTGTTTACAAACCTAGGTCTTTCCCCTACTTTGTTAAACATCTCCTGATTAGTCCTAAATATATTCCAATTTCTTTCCAGTGCTTTTCTAACCTTTTATGTGTTCACATTGTACTGCAGAATACAAGCCTTACTGAAATTGTTCTGTGTATGATTAATATGTATATTTTGATCATCTGATACCAAATTTGAACTGGCCCCAAAAAGTAGTTTATATTTACTCCCTCATTTGTCATAAACCTCTTTAAGAATCTGACCCAACAATCCACCGGGTATCCCCTCTCCTGGAACATGTTAGAAATGTTAGCAAACTCTTTGGCTAAATCTTCTTTGCATGAAGTCATACGAGCTACTCTAATGGCCTGCCCCTTCACAATGCTCTTCTTTTGCCCTAAAGGGTGATTGCTTTTAAAATGCAGATAGGCATTGCAAAAAGTATTCTTCCTATATACTTGTGACATCAAATTTTCCCTTTCCTTGGTAATAAATGTATCCAGATAATTAATCCCTTTCTTATCATATTGATATGTGAACTCAAGAAATTCAGTGCTACAATTTAGGTACTATACAAATTGTGGAATTTCCTCTTCCAAACCATTTCAGAGAATAATAATGTCATCCAAATACCAGAGATATAGTTTAATATGTCCCCAAAAAAGGCTTCCTATGACATGTATACTCCCCCAACCCAAAAGTACCAAACTGGCATATACGGGTGAGCATACTGCACCCATAGGGACACCTCTCACTTGCTGATAATATTCACCCTCAAACCAAAGGGAATTATTGTCTAAGACAACACCCATTAACTCACAAATAAGGTTGACTATGTCACTTTTCAACCCTGATGTTTGAAATAGAACCTGTTCAAAAAGAGCTAAACCCTCTTCCTTGGAAATACTTGTGAACAGGTCCTTAACATCAATAGTAAGGAGAGTGGTCTACCACTGTTTCACGGTCACTGTAATGCAATCATTCAGTGTAGGGTGTTGTGAAGGCTGCCAGCCTAGCTAGATAGAATTTTTTAAATAATTCTATGTTACTGTAAATATTAATATGATCCACAGGCTTGTGTAACAAATGTAAGAAAACTGTGTTATGTTCTGAAGCTTCCAAAAATGTAACGGCATTTCACCCTGCTGGAAGAAAACTGATAAGTAAAGGATTTTACGACTGTGTTTGATCTCAAGCTCAGAGACAGGATGTCTGCAGCTAAGCATTCTTTGTATTGTCTTAAGACATAGATAATTACTAGGTCTCACATGTAAATTGTCTTTTATTGCTGTGGCTTCCTGGCAGGTGCAGATCAAAGAAATGTTAAATTTTGAGTTCTGTTAGCCTGGGAACTATATCAGAGAAGAGATAAGAATGATGTAATCTGAAATGACTCAGCAGTACTGTGTATTATCAATTTAAGGACAGAAAGAATAGCATTTTTGTATTTGTCTTCAGATCTGACAACATCACCAGCACTTGCTTTGCTCTGTATGTAAAGTTATTTAGAACTTAGTATTTCTCTTAGAGATGGATAGGAATGTAGCCAGATTAGTCTAACTGTTTCTATATTTATGTCAGACTATCCTACAACATTGTTTTAAAGTATTTTCTTGTGATTTCTGAACACTCTATCATCACTGTGTTGAATTGATGAGTATTGTTTGGTGTTTTTATTATTTATTATTAAATATTTTTAAACCTTTTAACTGTGGCTGTTTTGTGTAGAGATAATTTAAGCTCTTAGAGTACTTGAATCTATTTGGTGATAAAGTATAAGCCGTTCCAGTAGCCTTAGCCCTGGGTTACACTTAATATTTGGATAACAGTATTATTGCATTATTGCACAGAAGAATTGGTCACCCTTTGGGAAGGGCCTTATTAGCAGCTGATAAGTAATGGTTGGTGGCAGTGATTTCTACCTTATAGTCTGGGCAGAAAGGGGCATAGCTGGAGAACCTGTGCCAGCCTTCCCCAGGAGTGTATGTATGTTTGTATATAACTCATATCTCAAAGTGTGTGTGTGTCAGCTACTTGGACAGGGGCACGAAGCACTGGTTGGAGGTTTTTGCTTGACCACTTGGCTGAGATCTGTACCCTATAGCTGTGCCAGTGGGGAGTCTTGTTGGAGATCTGGAGAGAAAGGGAGAAACCAGCCCCAGACTGACTGTGATGTCTGTGTGCTGTTAAGGGAAATTGTACTTTACTGTGTGTGTACTTGTTATCCTCCCAATGTGGATGCCCTTCCCTGGTGTTAGTGGTGAGGATTGAGGCTCCTTGATTACTGGGCCAGTGCACGGGCATCACAGGTGTATATTACACATTTTTAACACACTTTTATCCATGAATGTGGGATACTATCAAATGATTTTTTGTAGTCAATCCATGCCATACTTAGATTCTTATCCTTTGTACAGTTCTCCACTATGACTTTCTTCAACAACAAATGATCTTTTGTTTCATATGACATTCTTTTATTCTTTTGTTCTACTGTCATAATGGAGTTTTCTTCTAAATGACTGTTCCATATGACTTTCTTTTATTGCCCTTTTGTTCTACTACCATAACTGAGTTTTCTTCTAAATGACTATAAACTCTTTCGGCAAGTTGTTTCTCATGGCTAAATCTTTGTGCAAAGATGTTAATACTTTTTGCCAAAAGTTAGGTACTGCATCTGGGCCTGGGGGGTTCCAATTATAGGCTTTGCTTAACTTTGTTTCAATCTGTCTGGCTGTTACTTCATCCCATTTCATATCATGTACCTTTAAACTTCTTATTCTTTCTTTTACTTCTTCTATCCATTTAGCATCTTTGTTATGTTCCACAGGATCTTCATAGATACTTCTACAAAATGTATCTGTTTCTTCTTTTTTTGGCAGACTTTCAATTCCTTTTACCTTGTTTTCCAGTTCTCTATAAAACTTTTTTTGGGTCATCAATAAATTGTTTTGTACTTTTCCTTTATATTTTTCTGCTTATCTCTTAAGTTTTTCCACCTGTGCTGACATTTTTAGTTTATTTGCAATAGTACATGATAGATCCTGATCTGTTTTAATCTTGTGCATTGCTTTTATTACATCTATCTTTTAGCATTTTTGTTGATCTGCTCCCTCTTCTATATTCATTTAACAGTGACACTTCTTGTCGTAACTGCGTTATAGTTTTCTCTATTCGATACTTCTGTGATGGTATTCAATTTATCCCCTTCCTTTCCCCTCATGACCCTGTGTTCTAGTGGTATAACGTTATCAGTTATTAATTTAGCTGCACAGTAATATATCCTGTTTACTTCTGTTATAACGCATGGATCTCTATGGACAGTTCTAATTACTATGTTTATTTATTTTATCAAACTTCTGACTTTTTTGGGTTTATTGACCTCCTGCAGTCTATTTCTTTCATTGATCTTAATATGTCTATCTGTGTCTATTAAATCAAGCAACTCTTCTCTTAACTCATTTTCTTCTAAACTAAGGGCACATTTTTTTTGTTTTCCATTTCCTGCAAGCATTCTTTAGAACGTTCTATAGCATCGTCTTGTGGCACATTCTCTTCAGTTTCAACCTGTGCCATCTGTTGCTCTATCATATGGGAACTAACTGGCCTATCACTCCTCAACATTGTCTGCATCAGTTTCCACAGATTCCTGTTCCTTCCCTTGCTGTCCAGCTTCAAGTGAATGATTATACTGGTTTCCTGTGGAAGCCTCCAAATATCTTCATATGGCACCTGACCAATTTCTTCCTGTTCTACTGGTTTCACCTTATTTTGGATATCCATTGCTCATCCTGTTGTGGTGCTTTATGAATTAAATTTTCTACACTGAATCCTTCACTTTGCAGGTACTCTATAACCTCAGTTTCTATTTCTTTAATTTCTCCATTACTACATTTCTACTTTTCCTCTTTGTCGTCTTATTTTTTGTATTGTAAAGTTTTTCATGTTCGGATTCCTTTGCCTGTATTTTTCTTCAAATGTCTTTGGTGCTGCTCTTTTTGTATTGGTTAGTTTTGCTTTCTCCTTTGCATAAATATTACACCATATTATATCTCTTTTCCTTTCCCATGTCAATATTTCTTCTTCAGATGTCTCCTGATCTTCTTGCTTCTCCTTACTTTGGGCATTCACTCCATCATGCTGTGATGTAACCTGTGCTAGACCTTCTACACCAAATCCTTCACTTCGCAGGCACTCCATAACTTTAACTTCCATTTTTTTAACTTCTACTTCACTAATCTTCTTTTCTACATTCCCTCTTTGTGATATTATCTTTTTTATTGTAAAGTTTTCCATATCTGGATGCTTTGCCTGTATTTCTCTTCGAATATCTTTGGGGCTGCCTTCTTTATATTGATTAATTTGGTTTTCTCCTTTGCATAAATATTGCACCATATCAAATCTCTCTTTTTTTCCCCATGTCTGTATTTTCTTTTTATACTTTTCAAAAATTTCTAGGTTTTGATGTTTATATTTTCACACTTCCTCAGATGCTTCTTTTTCCAAACAGATAACATTTTCTTGATCTATATGCTGTTTTTCATAAATCTGTTCTATTAACGAATACAGATTTTTATTTGAAGCTTCTGATAATTTTTTTGTGGAAGTATTTTTCTTTCCTCTAATTTCTCTCTTAATCATTTTGTATATCTTGTCTAGAAATTATGGGCTTTTTGAATAATAGTAACAATACATCATTTCTTTCTTATCCTCAATAGTCTACTTTATCATCTTTATGGCTTTTCTTTGGCCTATCAGTTTTTGTGATTTTTGTGGACTACTGTTTTTTCCTTCTACAACGGGGGGGGGGGGGCATCCTCCCCCTGGGCCTGGACTTGCCCCATTGTAGGAGTGTTTCCATATTTTGAGGATTCTACACTGTCATCTTTTTCAGTCCTAGCACCAGTATGCCTACCAGGACTGAGAACTTTTCTATCCTGTGTCTTGTGCACCCAACTATCTTTTTTAAATTTTAACCTACTTCTGTCCATCATATATGCTGTATAAATACAGTCTATATGTCAATGTTGTCTTGGTGAGATTTTGTGAAAACAAGGTCCACCTCATGAAGGTACTCATCAAGAGTTGAGGATGGATTCAATTTCAGCAATACTGCCCCTTGCTTGCTGACTTATCATCTCTCCATTTAGACCTAACCTCCATTTGGACATAATATTCTGTATGACTGTCATAATTCTCCTTAAGGATCTGCATCCAAAATCCTACTCTCCCCTTACTTCTTGGATTTCCTCCCTGCTTCATTATCATCTCTTTCCAATTCGAATTGTAGCTTTCTGCTTGTGTTATGTATAAGAGACTTAACTGTATAGCTCTGAAATATCCTTTCAAATCAGGTAATCCTAAACCACCTTGTTCTATTGGAACGATTAACTTATCCCACTTGACTCTTTCCTATTCCCCTTCCAGATAAAATCCTTCAACTCTTTATTAATTACTATCCCCAGCTTCTCCTCTGGTTGATACAAATATGCCTGACCTGTATATAAAACTAAAGGGACTACACATTTTTACTGCTTGTGTCTTGCTATCCATATCCATAGCAAGACCTTTCAGTTTCTCATTTTTTTGTTGTTTTGTTTAGTCTCTTCCTACATATCCTTAGATGCTACAACATATTCATTTTTAATCCATACTCCTGAATATTACATTTGATCATGTCTGCATAAATATGGGTATTGCTGAACTAATTCATGTGTGAGTACAGAGTTTACTGGTATAGTCTTTGGTTTATCTTCTTTAGTTTTATATCCTGAAAAACTTGAAACTATCTCAGAATATTCCACAACATTGAAATGTCTTTTTCTGGTTTTACCAGGTACAAAATAATATCATCTGCAAATAAAGTCAACTTTTCTTGACTAATATACCAATTATATCCTTGAATTTCAAAGTCCCTTATTTTCTTTGCCAACAGTTGTAAATATAACCTAAATAACAAAGGGGAAGGAGGACACCCCTGCCTGGCTCCTCTGTTCAGACACAAGATATCAAACAGGAATCCTCCCACTTTGATTTATGCCTCCGATCCCTCATATATCCCCCTAAGCAACCTTTTATTGTATCAGGGAGTGCAAATGCTTCCATTGCCCCACTCATAAATTCACACCTTACTCTGCTGAATACTTTCTCTGCATTAAGACCAACCAACACCAGTGGTATTTTCTTACATTCTGCTTCCCTCTGGATAATCATTGTTATTTTAATGTGGTCAAATGTTTGCTGCTCTTCCACACAACCACATTGATCCATATCTAGCAGTTTTGGGAACACCTTTGCCATTATTTTAGCCATTATAAACATAAACACTTTATAATCACAGTTTTAAATTGAAATGGGCCTATATGAATCTGGATCTGATGGGTCTTAACCATAGGTTCATAGGTTCATAGGTAGGTACTAGGCTATTGGCTCAAGGGCTTACGTAAGCCTAGCCAGCAAGGTTCCATGGTTTACGCCACCCAAGAAAGTTAAGTATTACAGCCACCACAACTTTATTTTCCCAGATGTTGCTGGTTTCCCACCTTTTAAAATAATGGTAAACGCTTCCAAAACTTTATCACTTTTTTACCATCTCTTTGTGGAAACGTTCTTGTGGATTGGTTGTATATCACCATTTTTATGTCATTGTCTCCTATTTTGGCTGTTAATTGTTGAGCCTCATCTACACCTCTAACCTTGGTATATTTAAGTCACTTCCTTTTGTGCTTTTTGTTGATTTCCACATTTCTCTGCTTGATATAAATTTCCATAAAACTTCCCAAATACCTTTAATACTTCTATAGGAACAGGTCTATATCATAATATCGACATATCAAAATGTTGACTCTGACTTGTTCAACACGAAAATGTCGAACTCCAAGGTTCCCGAACGGCCAAATCACCGATTTCTTTCCAACAGAAAGAAATCGGTTGGCCAAACACCAACGCCACACAAAGATAAACATATTTAAGTGGTGGGCTTCACCCCCCACACCACCTAACATGGGGGGCTGTGCCCCCACACCCCCCTAACTAAATATTCTAACTCCGAGACCGCACTACAGTCAGGGAAAGGCAGGTGTAACAGAACAGCTAACAGATTTCTTTCCATAGGAAAGACATCAATGATTTGGCTGTTTGGGAACCTTGAAGTTCGACATTTTCATGTCGAACAAGTCAGAGTCGACATTTTCATATGTCAATATTATAATACAGACCCTATAGGATCTCTGGTTACTTTTCTTGTTATAGGCTCTGTAAGTCTGGCAATGGCCCTTTCTATTTTCTGTTACCTAAGAAATTTTAAATTTTGTTAAGATTTTGTGCTATGGAGTTATAAAAAAAAAGGTTGTTTTACAACAATCCTTCTAAGCTCATGCATGTTATCCAGTTTCTCCCTTATCTTCTCTTTAGCAGTCTGCAATTCTGTCTCTTCTTGTCTTCTGAAATTCCCCTTATTCTGCAATACTTTAATGTTTGTTAGCACCTCTAAATTATTCTTGTTACTTCTTATCCATATCTCTTTTTTTTATTTCTACCCTAGCTTTAAACTCCACTTCTATTTTATCCTGCTCACGCACATACATACATACAAATACTTCAAGCATGGGCAGTAATGCCCTTCTAGCCTGTTGATATAATAAAGCAGTTATTCCCATAATAAGTGTTCAGGCTGTCCTTAAGAATATCTAAACTAGTGCTTATGTTAATGTAATTTGGTAGTCTATTCCATACATCAGCTGCTCTCTCAGAGAACCAATTAATATACTTCTCATTCATACAGAATCTTCTACATAAGTTGTTTGATGATGCTGTACAACTTTTTGATATCCCAAATATTCCCTGAGGTAGTTGTCTGTATATGCCCTATATACCTTAATAAGGTCACCTGTTAAATATTTTGTATGAGACACTGTACACGTTCTGATATTTTAGTCTTTCATAATAACTTAAATTTTCACACCCATTGATGCCCCTGGCATAATTTTGGTGTACTGTTTCCTGTTTACTTCTTTTCGTTTTCTTGTAAGATTTCCATATTGTTACTTCATACTTAAGTTTGGGTCTAATATAACTAAGAATGGCTTCATCATTTCTGATTTCCTAAGACTTTGCACATCTTTTTTTTTTTTACAAGCTATAGATCCACTGTTGTCAGATCTGTCCAGATCCGACTTCAGTGCCTTATATCAACGCTTTGGATCTGACACCTCCCCTACCCACAATTCCCCACTCTTGGCTGAATTACCAGATATGTGGCCTGGGAACTCCATTGCACTTCACAATATAAGCAAAGCTGTTTTCCTTACTTTTTCAAATATTTACTTCAGTAGTGCTAGGTGTTTTGTATTAGTAATCAGTTAGTGTGGTTTCCAAGTTTTTTGCTGTGTGTGATATTAGGATTAGGTTAGGCACTTAAGATTTCTTGTATTAGCTTAAACTTCTTAGGAGATAGAAAATTAGATATTTTAAACAGCTGCAGATATCTTGTTGCATAATACAGTTTTCAACTTCTAATGTTGGAAAAGTCTACAGGCTTCAAGAAGTGTTCCTCCTGTGGGCATAAAATCCCATCTCAAGACCCACACTTGCAGTGTGTTTACTGTTTGGGGTATTCCCACTTGCAGGATTCTTTTTCAATTTGTGCTGTATTTGGCACCACAGCTCTCCAAGGGAGAAAGGAGAAACTCATTTTGGTAGTGATTCTTCCCCCTCAGGCAAGGTTCAAAATGTCTTTGGACTGAAGGTACCCTCTACTTCTCCTTCCTCTGACAGAAAGAGAGACAAGGAAAGGAAAAGGTCAAAAGAGAAAGACAGAGAAAAGGAAAGAGACATATCAAAAGCAAAGACTAAAGAAAAGAGACCCAAAGACCATTCAGACAAATATAAGAAAAGGTCTGTGGACCCCACAGCTATCGCAGATCCAGCACCTAAGGTTTTGAGGCAGTTGGATCCTATTGTCACTAGGATCCACACTCCCTCTCTGAAAATTTCATTTTCTCTGGGGCCTGTCAGCCCTAGTATTCATTCACCTATCCTGCAGAAGATCCCTTTAAGGTCTGCTTTGATAGGCTCATTGTCTCAAGTGCTGTCTGTCTGCTATTCTGTCTGGGATTCTCATCTGCATTTCCGCAAGTGCCCTGCTTCACCTGTGCCCTGGCACGGCCTCTCTACTCATAATTTATCTACAGTACATGACCTTAACTCAGGAAAGTGTTCTTTGTCTACTATTCAGTCTAGGATTCTCATCTGCATTTTGCAAGTGCTTCCCTTCACCTGTGCCCTGACAGAGACTCTCTACTCATAATTTATCTACAGTATGCAATCCTAACTCAGGAAAGTGCTCTGTCCACTATGCATTTCCTGATCCTTTGATTTCACTGTTAACTTTTAATTTTATTTTGAGTCTGTGAAGTGGCGTGCACACTAGCCAGGATGACATTGTTGTGTCCCCCTTTCACCTTTATACTTTGGTATTTTTATCTTGAGCCAGTTAACCTAATGGCTTGCAAACAGCCTTCCTACACTATTATGAAAGACTAAAATATTTGAACTTGTACAGAGTCTCTTACAGATACTTAAGAGGAGGTCTTATTCAGGTATATAGGGCATTTAGGGACAACTACTTCTGGGAATGTTTGGGGTTATCAAAAAGTACTAGAGAATCATCAGATAACCTATGTAGAAGATTCTGTAGGAATGAGAAGTGTACTAACTGGTTCTCTGACAGAGTAGCTGATGCATGGAACAGACTACCAAATTACATTAAAGCAAGTACTAATTTAGATATTTTTAAGATCAGCCTGGACATTTATTATGGGAACCATTGTTTTGGCATATTGGCAAGCTAGAAGGGCTTAATGCCCATGCTTGAAACATTTGTATGTATGTATGTATGTATGTATATGGCTTTACTCAGGTTATACAAACTGCCACCAGAGTAGATAAAGCCACCAAAAGGCATTGTATTCTAGTTTGGATCCTAACAAACAAAGCATCTCAGGCTTTCCAGTCAGGCTGTCTCTGACAGTATTAGTGATCACCTCCCAACATATCTACTTAGACAGTGTCTTCATCCCCCTATAAATACCATCTGCCATCAAATTTGTAACAAAAAAAAAGACTTTAATGCTCAAACCTTTATCTCCATCCTACAAATCTCTGACTGGATCCCACTCAAAACACTACCCCAGATACTGCATTGGATTACTTTAATTCCACTTTCCTAGACATACTGAATAAACTAGCCCCATGCAGAATTATTAGAATAAAATCAAACTATGCTCCTTGGCTAACAAAAGATACAAAAAAGAAACTACTTAAACTAAGAGATAAAGCCTAGTCACATTGACATACCAACAAGACTCAAGTCAACATAGATCACTAAAGACAACTTAGAAACAAAGCCAAAACTCCGGTCAAACTAGATAAAAATAAATACTTACTACAGTGATATTCAGCAAAAACATTACCACAATCTGCAAAAAATTTTGTCTGCAATAAAAAAAAAAATTCTTCAGCCTGGCACCAACCCCGTCAGGCGCTAGCAATAGCAACAGCATAGCCACACAATTCAATGCTAGCAATAACAACAGCATAGCCACACAATTCAACGCTAGCAATAACAACAGCATAGCCGCACAATTCAATGCTAGCAATAACAACAGCATAGCCACCCAATTCAACACATTCTTTACAAATTATGTACTTTCACTTTCTAAGAACTACTTCAGTACTCCTCTAACTATCCCATTATTACTCAAGGAAACCAATAACACCTTCTCCTTCAAACCTATCAAAACTTCCACCCCCAACTATACTTATTCCCACAGCATCTCCCTTTTTGGAGCTGGTACATACCAGATCCAACCTTCCTGCTGTGCCAGCTTTGGAGCTGATAGCCATGGAGACATTGGGAAGCAGTACAGCCAGGTGTGGAAGGGGCTGAATTCCTGTCCTTTCCTTGAGGATGAAGCTGGGAGGGCTCCAAGCTGAATCTGAGTACTGAAAAACTTCCTCATCATTCAGTCAATGTCTAACTCAATGAGACTCCTAGTGGATTGTCCCTCTCTCACTCAACACCAATGCACTCAGGTCAAGTAGAGTCCTGGAGCCATTATATCATGGCTGGAGCACTGATAATGGTATCGCACCCTGAGGTTTTCTGAGCTGTCCCTACTGCTTGGGGCTTCAGCCCTGGACAGCTTGGTTCCAAGGTCCTCCTTGGAGCCGTCAGCCCTTGGAGCCAAGAGAGCTATTTATTCTGCCCATTTAGGTGACTCTTCCTCAGTTCCATTGGCTGTGTCAGCTTTCAAGACCATGGAAAGGGCTTTGGCTGGACCAAGGCAACTGGCACAAGCTTAGAGTTTGGATCCAACCAGACTCCCTCTAAAGACTGCTGCTGCTTACTTTCATTCTGGTATGACTTCTAACAAAAATAAATGGATGTATAAGTGTGGGTCCTGTACAGTTTGTAGGTTTATTTTAGAGGGACCATTTATATATTTGACACATTTAGATAGTACTATTCCGGTTAATGGGGTATTTAACTGTAATTCTGAAGGGATTATTTATATTGCAGTTTGTGGATACTGTGATTGTTTTTATATTAGTATGACTATCAGGACCTTAAAAAGAGAATCAATGAACACTTGTATGCAGTAAAGGAAAATTATGTGAATAATGCTCTGTATAGGCATAAAAGTAACTGCTTACAGAATAAAAAATGTGTTTGCAGTCTTAGAACAAGTACCCAAAGACTTGAGAGGTGGGGACTATAGGGATAAAGCTAAGCAAAGAGAGACCATGTGGCAGTTAAAGTTACAAGCAGATAATTTCCTTATGTTAAACGACACTATAAATATAAAGTGTTTTTTAAAAGGGCAAATCATTTATGACTACTGTTATATGGTATACACATGTTTTTAAGGAACAGTTTTTTTTAAGAAATTAGGAGGGTGGGATTTCAGATGAGGTAATATTACACTTTTTGTATTTTATTGGTTAATTGGTTAATGCATTTTATTGGCGCTATGTATATAAAATGGTTTAGTTATTTGAAGTATGTGTTCTGATGAAGTCTAGTGTGATGAAAGTGAATAAAAAGGTTTTATGCTGTTTGTGGATTCTTTCTGAGCTACTTGGTGGAATTTTGTTTATTGGTTTGCTGTTTTCCATTCTTAAGGCTTTGTTCTATATGATGTAAAAACAGCCACCCAGGCAAAAGATAACCACAAAACCTTATTTAACTATATTTGCAATCTCAGAAACTCAGCCCAGTACTGCACAGAGCTAATATTAATTAATATCACATACTCATACCAGGCAGACATAGCCAAGCTAGACAACAAATTCAGCTCCAACTTCACCACCTATCCCCTCCAGTATTCTTAGACCAAATGCCCACATCTGAAGCCAAGAACACTATGTCTATGGGCCAGATAACACAGTACTGACTGGCCTGAAACAAATGTTGTCAGCTCCCCCCCCAGAAGATATTCAGCATTAGCCTCAAAACAGGCTTTGTGCTGGATAAATGGAGGAAATCAATAGTCATTTTCTTACAAAGGTGAGGCTACAACAAACATGTGTAATTACAGAACTATATGACTGACCAGTCCCCTCTATAAGGCTATGGAAAGGATCATTATGGAACTAATAAACAGAGATATAGGTGACCTATGGACTCTTGACCCAACCCAATTTGGATTTATCAAAGTCAGGTCCTGCCTACTTAACCTGGTTGACTTCAGAAAAGTCACTGAGGCAATGGATGAGGACATATCAATGCACACTGCCTATCTGGATCTTGCAAAGGTTTTTGTCACCATCTCACACTTGGGCAACATAGGCAGACTCTCCCAGATACATATTAACCCATATGTAAGTCTCTGTATAACAAAATGGCTCAGAACTAGAACACAGGAAGTAAGGAGGGTGTCTACAGCTCCTTCAAAAAAACTGTCACTCATGGTGTATCCCAGGGTTCAGTACTTACACTGCTTTCTTTGGCATTTACTTCTCAGAGGTCAAAGCTAATGTTAAGGTATTGTGGATGATCAAGTCTGCAGATAACTGGTGCCATCATCACTTTCCCAGAAGGCACCATGATCCTACCAGAAGGACTGTCCTAAACAGATAGCTGGTGCCATAAGCACAGACTGAAAGTAAATGCCGTGAAATGTATAATAGTATCATTTGGAAAATATGACTCTCTTTATAAATAACCCATTGACAACGCCCCCTGAAAACTGCTCCAGTAGGCAGCCATCTGAGTACCTATGTTGACACTGGACTTTCTTTGATCACCAAATTTCCAGTATTGTAAGGAGGTCCTTTTTCATCTCACAGCTTACAGAAAATGGTATGGTATCCAGATTCAAAGACATAATTGTTCCTCAGTATTCAACATTGTTTGATGCTTTCAGTATGTAGTTGTCCAAACACTAATCACAGCTTTCTCTAAAAAAAAAAAAAAAGTCAAGGGCCTAAATAATAAAAAATAGACACAATGCCTCATGTACCTATTACACATTTGGAAATCCAGTGGTATCAGAAACATATGCTGAAGGAACCCCAATCTCCTTTGCAAGGTTAACAGAGTGTGCTGGAGAGCTAGGTGTGTCTCACAGGGAATAATGTTTCTGTGGAACGAGCTTCCTCACTACATAAAGCAGATAATAAATAAATAAATAAAGCAGAGTACTTCTCTTACTCTTTTCAAATGTAACTTCAAATAACGGATGTATAACTGCAGATTCACACTGCTTTAGCGCCAGTGGCCTTCATGGATAGAGGAAACATGGAAGTAGCCAACATATACTTCCAACCCTGGATGATCTATCCTTCTCTTCCTAGCTCCATTTTTCACCTTCTTTCTCTCACATTAGCCCTTATGAATTTTCTCTAATAGCTTTTCACCCTGTCTCTCCTTTTTTCTATCCCACCCACTGTACCTTCCTAGACCACCCCTCCATCTTTTCCTCTCTATTACCAACAAGCTTACATATTTTACTACACCTGTTCTATAGTACTATGTCTGGTTTATTACTAGACACCACTGTAGTACTAGAAGAAAAACAACCAGCCAGTGAATCCACCAAAATTTATTAAAAACTGAAAAAACTTTTCTCTAACATCTCGGCTCAACACAAAAGCCTTCAAGGAGTGTCCACTGTAGTACTACTCTAAAGCTTGTATTGCATCGACTTAGACTGACACAGCCAGTTTTTCCCTTCTCTATCATTTCATATTGCGTCTCTTCTGTTCTCTACTACTACTAATGTTTACTAGCAAATACCTTGCTACTTACTTGCTAGACCCAAATGGATGTAGAATGGTTAATCCCCTGTCTAGTTGAACGTTTGTACCTACTCATCAAAATTCTAACTATGCTTACTAAGCTGTAACCCTGCCAGATAATGTGCATTGAAATTTTTGTCACTGACATGCTGTATCTGAGACATTCAAGTTTTTGTGAATCCGGAGCATGTCTCCATAATTTGTAAATATACTCAACACTGTTACTAGACGTTTTATGTTTATCAACATATGCACCTGTGCTGTATTTAATTGTGTCACTATCGTTTGTTCTTGTTAATGTGGAGCTTTTCTCCCCAGGCCTCTACTGAAAAGGGACTCTTTTTCAGCCCAGTGGAGCATTCAGGTAAACAAATGTAAAATAAATAAAAAATAAAATAAATTTACTTGTGCAGCCCTATGAATCTTTGGAGATTCATATTGGAAAATCTAAGGGCTAATAATTACAGAGAGCTTCTTAAGATCCTCACAGATCAATGTCCTAATAAGTAGCTATGGACCTATGAACCTATAAACATAGTGCTTCACAAAGGAATTGTAAAAGACAACTATAGCGACAGCTCTTCAAGCCTGTCTTGGTAGCTAAGGGTCTTTGGACCAATCAGTTTTTAGTGAGGAACCTCTGAAGTCATGCTAGCTGTGTGATGTGTTTGGAGAGGTGCCTGCCTGCCGTCTGTGTGTCTGTTCAGGTACAAACTGAAGAAGGCATTATATTCTATGATGGGTCTGAGGAGGGCTAAGTACAGACCTCTCTGGACCTAAATGCCATGCTCTTGCTTATAAATTCAGCACCATAGAAGGATTTTCTTACTACCTTGGGCACATGCTAGTCGAAGGCTAGGTTACAAGCTACAAGAGCTCCCAGATCCCTGACTAATGAATTCATTTTTAAAGGTGTTTTATTGTTGATGTAGTTACCTGGGCTGGCAGACTTCCCAAAATGTACTATAATGCATGTCTTAGTATTGAGTTTTAAGCCATAGCTTTGACACTAACATTTTGTCTGTATTACACCTTCCTGAAGGGTGTTCTCATCTCTGTGGGGATTCAGTGACTGCTCCCAGTTTGCAATCATCTGTGAACTTGGTCAGTCAAAGACCTTTGACATTGCCTTTGACATCTGAGAAGCAGATGGCAAAGAGAAATGGGCCCAGCACAGAGCCCTGGGAGACTCCACTGGTGACTGGCCTCTTTGTGGAGGTGGCCTCACTGATTCTAACTGCCTTAGTCCTATTGGTGTCTATCCAGCATGTTATAAAGGAGTTTATGCCTAGTTCCATGTGTTTGTTGACAATGCCTGAGTAGGGTGTTTTATCAAATGCTTTAGCCAGATCTAGGTAGGCAGTATGCACAGTTTTCCCATCATCCGCTGCCTTACTGACTTTTTCAAAGACGTCCACTAGATTTAGTAAGCATGACCTTCCTTTGACAAAACCAAAATGGGAATTATAAAGTGTGTGGAGATGTTGCATATCCTTGTTGATGGGTTCCTAGATTGGCAAGGATCCAGTGTCTGGAGGTCTTCTATGTCCTTGTTGATAATTTCTATGATAATGCTTTCCATGACTTTTCAAATAAGATTAGTCAGACTAATGGGTATGTAGTTTCCAGGATCTGTTCAAGGTCCTCCCTTATGAAGGAGATGACCATTGCAGTCCTCCATTCATGTGGCACAAACCCTATTCTAAGACTATAGTTAAATAATGACTCCAGGTGTCCTAATAAGTCATATTTAGACTATTCAGGAGGCATCCTGGGATATTATTAGGGTCCACTGAGGTTTTAGTGAGTGCAGCCAGTACATACTTCTTAATTATAGTTGGCAGGATTATATTTGAGGGTAGTTTTGATGGGATGGTTGAGGTTGAGAGGCAGGTAAAACTGGAACTGAATTTGTCCACTAGCAGTTTTGCTAATACTCCAGGTTCGGGAAATGTGAGACCATTAACCACCAGTTCAGTACATTGCTGTGTACTGCTTTTGACATTTTTGACAGAGCTGTAGAAGGCATTATGGTTATCCTTCACATGGGATGCTATCTTAACCTCAAAGTTTGCTTTGCTTGACCTAAATTGCCTTCTTAGTTACCTGTTTTACTTTGATGAGAGAGTTTCTATTTTTTTGAGAATTACCCTTCCTGATTTTTGCCATATTTTTTTTCATTATGTTGTATATCCTGTTTAATTTGGGATGCCACCAGGGTGGTTTGTTTCTAGATCTAGTCCTGGGCTTATCTCTGATAGGTACAGCAGCCTTTATGCATCCATTGAAATGGCTGTATAGAGTTTCTGAGAACAATTCAGCATAGGCTGCTCTGTTCCCTGGGTTTGGGGGGGCATTGAATTTCCATCACTTAATAAAGGTTAATTTGCCTTGGAATAATTCCTAATTTCTACTGGTTTTAATAGAATTTTAGAGTTGATTTTGATTTCTAAGGAGACAGATTTATGGTTGGACCCTACGAGGAAGGATGAGACATTGGAGAGGTGCAACGTTTTCCCATATTTGTAAGCCTGAGGTCCAGTATGTTTGGAGCCTGTTGTGAGCATATTCACTATTTGATCAAGGGTATTTGCATTTGCAAAGTCCAGGAATCTCTGTGCCTGTATATTAGAGGCTGTGTAGAATTCCCAGTCTAGAGAGGGGTAATTAAAGTCTGCAATGAGTAGGGAGTTAGGTTGGATGGTAAGTACCTCTCCAGTAGGTCCAAGTATGCATTGTGAGCTTTTTGGGGCTTAGAGGTGACCTATAGCTGGGTAGGATATGGTTCAGGATTTTGTCTATAGTGAGCTGCATATGGAGGAACTCCAGTGCGAAATCCTGTTTGACCACCCTAGAGGTACACTTGTTATTGATCTATATTGAGACAACTTGTCTTTCAGCCCTTTTCTGTGCTGCTAGTGGTTTAGAAGGCATTGAAGTCTTGCACTGCCAGGGTGTCCTCTGCCTCAACTGTGTCTTGGTGACTAAACAGATGTCTATACTCTCATGTGTGAGAAGGGCTTGGAGGGAGTGTAGTTTTCTGTTTAGGTCCTGGCATTGAGCAGTAACACATTGAGGTTAGGTTGTGTTGATTTTGCTATTTCGATACATTTGTCTATTTCGTATTGTCTAAAACAGGCACTAAAGGGGGGTGAATACATTTTTTTAAAAGCTTAGAAGGGAGAGGTGCAGACCATCCTTGGCAAAGCAATGTGGTCTTTTAAGCATGTTTTTCCAAGCTGACAAATATTGGATCCTCATAGAATGACACCAGAAAGTCAGTCTGTTGTTGAAATCAATAATTTTTGCTCATATTGTGGCATCATCCTCTGTGATGGTAATATGTTATTCAGTGCTTAACTCTTACTAACCTGAAACACACAGTCCAAAAGCTCCATAATGTCTCTCTTCATGTAATCCAGGGAAGTTCACCTACATGGACTATGATGGAATTATACGGATCTATATTATAATATCGACGGTTAAAAACATCGAACAACATATGGTCGACACCATATGGGCGATTTCTTCAAATGTCAACCTTATAAAAAGACAAAAAAAAAAAAAAGAAAAATGTATCCTAATGGGTTTAAGCAGGGGAGCAAGCCCTGCACCCCCCACATGGAGGACTGCACCCCCCACACCTCCCGCTACTTAAATATACCATCTCCGAGACCGCACTACAGTGCAGTAAATGGAAATCTCCCCTTACGGAGATTTCCGTTTACACCCTCGAGATTCTGAGCATTCGATATTCTCATGTCGACAATGTCTGATTTGACATTGTTGGCTTTCGAGTATATGATATAGACCCAATTATACTGGTACCTGTGGAGTAATGACATGAGTGCATGCATAATTTGGCAGTTTCCAGATAAGCAACTAACAGTTATTTTCTCCTTGTTCAGCCTGGTTAGAGCAGCATCAGTATATCTTACTATGGAGTCTCCTATGATGAGAGTCCGGGAAAGTGTGTTTGCTTGCCTTAAGGGCTTAGTGTTTGGGCTCCATTGAGAGTGACAGTATGTGTGAATAAGGTGTTTTTTTCTGAGTGACTTTGGGCTTGCTGAAGCATAGCTTTGACAATGGGTGATGTAGATAATTTTTGTTGTTTTGGAACACTGCTTTTAAGTGCTTCAACATATGTTAGTCTATGTGTGTGTTGTGTGCTATGTGAGGCGGGTGTTGTGTGTATGATTTCGACAACTTGATGTGCACTTTTAAGTGAGAGTTTAGTCTCCAGTGTCATTGCATAAGTACACATCTCACATACTGACTCTGATGCTTTAACGATTAAGTGGTTGTCAGTTATCATGAGACAATAGCTACAGTGTCTCAGGATGCCCATATGCACAAAATTGCCTACAGAGAAGTTAGGAAACTGCATATCCATACTGTCCAGTCCTTTGATTTGTGAGCTAGAAGGCGGTGCTCTATTGGAGTTAGAAGGCTATTTAGGGTGCTTTCTCAGAGCAGATTATGCTAAACAGTGCTAAATTCGACAAACTTTAATGTTTATACAATACTGAATTCAACTAAATCTGTAGGTATTGCCATTTGACTCCCAACTAGCTGCTCTAAGCTTGTTGGCACAGAAGATATTTGTGCTATATTGGTGCTTTACATTACCATTCTGTCTAGGTGTTTGCTAATGTACAGGACACTGCTAACCCACCCAAACGTACAAAATTTATAGCAGCACAGAAAAAATAGAAAATTAACTAATGAGCCCTCTGTCTAATGAAATGACTACACTGGGTCCTTTTATGTATTTTCCAGCTCAGATAGACCAATAAAATGCCTCCTTTATTTATTTATTTAATTTATTTAAATTTGTTGACTGGGAGTGTCCGACTGGACGTAAGTCCATTTTCAGTGGAGGCCCGGGGAGAAAAGCTCCACAGTTAAATAAACAGACAGTAGTTACATTGGATTACATAGTGATTAACAATTTAACATAGCAATTACTTACAACATATTTACAGATGAAGAACATAGTACATCAGTAGACAACTAGAATCTTTATCTGTGAAGTACATAACAGACATTAACAAATGTTACAATGAGAAGTTCCTGCTGTATAATAAGTACTAGGCTTATGAGCATCTGAGCTTGCTATAATCAAGGTAGTTAGTGGAGTGGAAAGAAAGGTAGTGGTTGGATGGGGTGGATGATATTAGAGTGGAAGTTGCAAGGGCATAGCCAGCATGTTTTTAGGTGCGCTTTTAGTAAAGTTTTGAAGTGGATGCATGTTGGTACGGAGGTAATTGTGGGTGGCAGTGAGTTCTATAATTTGGCTATGGTGCAAGAGAATAGTGCTTCACCAGCAGAGTTATTGGCTTTAGTGATCTGCAAGTGATTTTTGTTGCTGGATCTTAGTGGTCTGGTGGTGCGATAGGGTTGGAGTAGATTCTGGAGGGATGGGACATATAGTGGATGGTTTACTAGTTTGTGTGCAAGTGAGAGTTGATACCACTGAAGGAGGTGAGGGAGTTCAAGCCAGCCCACTTCAGCAAGTGAGTGACAGTGGTGACTACGGTAGGATGCCCCTGTGGCGAATTTGGCTATTTTGTTGTAGCAGGTCTTGTTTAGATCGCATTGCCTTAGGTTGGTATATATTGGAGAGGCATAAAGTAGGGTGGAGATAAGGTGGGAATTTGCTATTGAAATCTTTGCTGCTTTGGTGAGAAATTGCTTATTTCTGTATAACGCTCCTAGTTTTTTGTGGAATTTTTTTATGGTCATGGAGATGTGAATGTCAAATTTTAGTTTATTGTCTTTCACAAGATGAATAAACCTAATCCTCCTAATGAAGACAAGACCCATAAATACAAACAACTTAAACAACTAGCTAGAAATTCCTTGCTGAAGACAACTTCATGATAGTCTTACAGCAGTAACAGTGAGAGGAAAAGCAATTTTTGTTACAAAAAAATCAGTGAAATGCGGACATAAAAGCAAAAAACAGTAGCGATCACTCAAAATTATTTAAGTGTGATTTAGCAATCTAAGGTACTTAACTTTGCCTGGCTAACACTGAGTACAAGTAAAACACTTCTGAAATACAGGCTAGGACTCCAAGCTCTGCTGAGCTCTTGGAAAATGAGCAATACATAGTAAAGGAGGGTTACTCAAGGGCAACACTGGTTTGCTGGATGGGCACTCAGTATCATAGGTCTATGGAAAACAATGGGTGGGAAGAGTACATAAATAGCTTATACAACAGTCAACAGCAATGAGAGAGAGGAGAGAGGGAGTTTGGAAATCAGATTATCATAAGGGGTGGAAGCCAGAGACACAGTTTTATTATAAAATGACACCAGCAACAACAGTGGTAGGGGCACAGAAAACCAAACAGGCTAGCTAGAGAGGCATACAATCAAATAAAGGCAATATCAGAGCTCTTTCAAAAAATTTAGCTTAATGTGTTAGTGGTGGGATGGGGAAGACACAGAATGCAACTTTAAGCAGGTAAAAGATAAGCAGATTATAAAAGCACTGAGGTGCAAACTGGAGCAGAGACAATTCTCTCACTATTGACCTTCTGCTACAGTTTAAGGCGCCAGACTATGAAGAAATTTACCAGTCACACTGTTCATGGAAAAAACGCAATAATAAATGACTAAGGCTCAAAATCTTACAGGATCACCCAACATTGTCACCACTGTGAATTACACTACAAGACAAAAGGCCAGTGGGGTTTAAAATACAAATAGATAGCTTTTACAAGTAATTCTACTTGTGGAAATAGAAGTGGAATAACATAGAAATTGTTAATAAACAAATCTATGGTCCAAGAACAAACTTAAAATGCAAACAGATGGAACAGAGTAGAAAAATACAAAATATTATTACTACACAACACAAATATTTAAGTAGAACTGAAATAATTAAAATAATTAACATAATTTAATCCCCCCCTCTCCTTTTTTTTTGAAAGGGTAGTTAGTCACAGTGCCACAGGTCATTCACATCCACATGGGTGACCACTAGATCATATTCATATTTTCCCAGTGTGAGGAACTAATGCACCCATGGCATTAATAAAAAAACAACTGTTGCATATGCAGAAATGGTAAACAAACAAAATATATATGTAGAGAATGAAGCTGGAAGACAAGAACTTATGCAAGGACAAGTAAACCAGAAGAGAAGACTAGTGATAAGAATCAAAACAAGGAGAAGGATATTATTAACAGGTATGTCTTCTTTTTCTTATGGCTTTTACCCAGTTAGGGGTCACCACAGCGGATCACCTGTCCGCTCATGATTGGCAGTGGAGTTTTTACGGTGTTGAGTTGCCAGCCCGGTGCCCAAACTTCCATGGAAGGCACACACACTCATGCCTAGGGCCAATTTAGAGTATCCAATCCACCTACAGCGTGTCTTCGGGATGTGGGAGGAAACCAGAGCACCCAGAAGAAACCCATGCGACCACAGGGAGGACATGCAGACTCCGCACAGAAGGCACGCCAGCTGAGGATTGAACCGGAGAACCTCTTGCTGTGAGTAATATTATTTTACCTTTGGGATTAAATGTCAGGAAACACTAACTTTAATACACTTATTAACAGAAGACATTTTTGAAGCTACCAATAAAACATTTACTTTACTTAAAACATTTTTGAAGGAAGTAGAGAAAAAGAACTCATCTGCACCATCAAATTAGTGTATTTTTCTGAAATTGGGACATCAATTAAGAAATAAAGAAAATAAATGTTCAGTTCAGAACATCTGATATAGTAAAACTTGAGTTAAAACATTTTTTCTACCTATTTGCAATAAGACGCATGAGATAAAAATGTATGATGAATGACATGCTTGAACAGGTGGTTGGAATGAACTGGGTGACTGAATGTGCATGAAGTAAAGTTAGAATATATTTCAAATGTTATAATTATTAATGGGAAACAGAGCACAGCTGGGTGTTAGGGTCAAGCTAAAGCATGTTGCTACAAGATTGTAATAAACCACTTGGGTGCTGTGGGGAAAGGGGACATAATACAAAGCACTGTAGGCCTAAATGAAGAAAATTGAATTATTTGGACATTTTTTTGGTTTGACTGTCCTTTACTAGAAGAGGAAAGGTTAGAAGCAGAAGAGAATATTTCAGAAGAAAGACAATCTGATGATAATACAACTGAAGATACTGTTGTAGAAAGTTCTTTGGGGGAAATCCACAAAGAAGAAAATGTATTTGAGTATGGAAAAGGATGCTGGGAATGAGACAGGCAATGTTTTACAAAGAATCATCAGTGATAACAGGGACAGGGGCACATTTAATTTTTTGAGCTGTATCAAACAGCATGACGGTAGACTTTTTTGTATTTACTAGCTAGTTGTTAGCTAACCACTTTTAAGGTACTTCAGATATCAAACTGCAGCTTTGTAGAGATTTCATGAGTTGATTTCCCATTTCAAGTGAATACTAGATCATCTCCATACATTATTCAGTTAAGTGTTAGGAGGTCTCAAGGGAGATCATTAATAAATGATACGAATCAAAATGGTCTAAGAAAGGACCCTTGTGGGACTCTGCAAGAAAATGTTCTGTTTACTGAGGAATCTTAAGCTCCATGTGTAGTGTAGCATCAGTTCAGTAGGTAGTTGTGAAACCATTGTGCAACCTCTGGAGAGAAGCAGCAGTCTAAGTTTAGTCATTGTTCTGGACTGCCTGTTAGAAGTCTTTTGAGATGAAGCAATATTGCACCAGTTATCTGACCTTGATCTATATTGTTATAAATTTTATTAATGAGCATTTATAACACAGCTGAGGTACTGTAACTAGGACAGAAACTGTGATGCTTCAAAGTCAATATTTTCATATTTAGAAAAAATATTCTAGTGTTTGTATAAGTAAAAGATGTTTACAAATATTTTTGCTATTGGGCAAATGTTGGCAACAGGACAGAAATCAAGGGTCTGTTGCTCCCTGTGTTTTAAGGAAAGGTATAATTAGTGTGCATTTAAAATTTAACGGAACAGTTTTTGTAGTAAGAGATAAAATAAATATAAATGTAAGAGGCTTACTGAAAATACAACTGGATTTCTGGGTATAGAGAGTAGAAGCAGGGATTGTAATATATTATTTGTTACAGCTCTTGCACTATTTTCTTGGTAACAGTTTTGAAGTAGAAATAGGGGTATTATTTTAGTTTGGTATATTGAACACAAGTTGACTGACAGCATGTAAATTGGAAGTCGATGACAAGATGATAAGGCAGAGACTAGATGTCCGATGTATGCAGGAGACACGGTGGAAGAGCAGCACAGAAAAATCTATTACTTTGAGATCTGGAGTCTCCAAGAAATCCAACTCCATTGTAAAAATAGGACAGTCTTTATGATTTTAGTCTATTCTCCACAGCAGAACTGTGACAATGAGGAGAAGAGTGCGTTTAGGGAGCAGCTGCAAGATTTCCTTGGTAATGGAGGCAAACTGAGTTGTTAATGATAATGAGTTTGAATGCTCATAAGTGGACAGACAGGACAAGATATGAGAATTGCTAAGGCCACATAGCTGGGCAACAAGAATAATAAAGTACAGATTATTCTGGACAACTAGCAAATGGCTCAGTGGTGGCCATGGTCTCACCAAGAAAGACAGGCACAAGATTTTATACAAGAGTGCCCAGCATGCAGCTCAGGTAGATTTCTCTCTAGCAAGTAATGGTTATTGTGATCAAATCAAAAATTGCAAAGTCATCTGTAGTGAAATAGTTGGCTCCATCAGAAAACACTGGTAGCCAAAATCAGCTGTAAGCTGTGGTCAGAGAAGGTTCTAAGATCAACACTAAAGAAATGGAAATTGACTGGAGCAAAAGCAGACAAGATGAAAGAAATATGCATGACCCTGATGCCCCAAGAAGGAGAGGAATTAGATGGATCAGAAGAAGAGGCAGAATGACAGCATGTGTGAAGTCAGTAGAACAGATCCGCAGGTTGAACCAATTGTGGAAATAAAGTATGTCACCTTTATACAATCTAGTAAGCTTGATTTTATTGATACAATTGTTACACCTAAATTATTTCTAAGGAAGTTTATTTTTTCTTTACTGTTTCACATTGTGCCATAGTCTGGTTCAGTACTTAATAGACATTCTGTGGCTACCCCACTAAGCACACAAATTTGTTTAATTTTTAAAAGCATGTGAAAGGGACATTAGATCGCATCAAAGTGACATATCCCTTTTTTTATAATTTAACTATGGATGATATATTGTTCCAACCATCTTATGAAAACAGTGTCTATATCATGAAATCAAACAAGGGTGGATCTGTGGTTATTATGAATATGACTAGCTATGTTAATAGATTGCAGTCTTTACTGCATAAGGCTATTTTTAGTATGTTTCAGCAAATAATGAAATGTATATTTCTTATAGAAAGATTAATTTATTTTTAAAGGAATTCTTGTTGAAGAACTTGATATTTATTCAGACTTGTGAGTATCTTTGTAATAAACATCCACTCATCCCCCAAATTTTTTTGAATACCAAAAGTAAATCAGAAGAAACCCAACAAATGTTACAATGAGAAGTTCCTGCTGTATAATAAGTACTAGGCTTATGAGCATCTGAGCTTGCTATAATCAAGGTAGTTAGTGGAGTGGAAAGAAAGGTAGTGGATGGATGGGGTGGATGATATTAGAGTGGAAGTTGCAAGGGTATAGCCAGCATGTTTCTAGGTGCGCTTTTAGTAAAGTTTTGAAGTGGATGCATGATGGTACGGAGGTAATTGTGGGTGGCAGTGAGTTCTATAATTTGGCTATGGTGCAAGAGAATAGTGCTTCACCAGCAGAGTTATTGGCTTTAGTGATCTGCAAGTGATTTTTTTGCTGGATCTTAGTGGTCTGGTGGTGCGGTAGGGTTGGAGTAGATTCTGGAGGGATGGGACATATAGTGGATGGTTTACTAGTTTGTGTGCAAGTGAGAGTTGATACCACTGAAGGAGGTGAGGGAGTTCAAGCCAGCCCACTTCAGCAAGTGAGAGACAGTGGTGACTACGGTAGGATGCCCCTGTGGCGAATTTGGCGATTTTGTTGTAGCAGGTCTTGTTTAGATCGCATTGCCTTAGGTTGGTATATATTGGAGAGGCATAAAGTAGGGTGGAGATAAGGTGGGAATTTGCTATTGAAATCTTTGCTGCTTTGGTGAGAAATTGCTTATTTCTGTATAACGCTCCTAGTTTTTTGTGGAATTTTTTTATGGTCATGGAGATGTGAATGTCAAATTTTAGTTTATTGTCTTTCACAAGATGAATAAACCTAATCCTCCTAATGAAGACAAGACCCATAAATACAAACAACTTAAACAACTAGCTAGAAATTCCTTGCTGAAGACAACTTCATGACAGTCTTACAGCAGTAACAGTGAGAGGAAAAGCAATTTTTGTTACAAAAAAATCAGTGAAATGCGGACATAAAAGCAGAAAACAGTAGTGATCACTCAAAATTATTTAAGTGTGATTTAGCAATCTAAGGTACTTAACTTTGCCTGGCTAACACTGGGTACAAGTAAAACACTTCTGGAATACAAGCTAGGACTCCAAGCTTTGCTGAGCTCTTGGAAAATGAGCAATACATAGTAAAGGAGGGTTACTCAAGGGCAATACTGGTTTGCTGGATGGGCACTCAGTATCATAGGTCTATGGAAAACAATGGGTGGGAAGAGTACATAAATAGCTTATACAACAGTCAATAGCAATGAGAGAGAGAGTTATGTCCAGTGATAAATGCAGGGGTTCTAAGACTGTTACATTTATAGACCATTATTTAAAACTTATTCTGGAGTTGCTCATCATGTTCTGAAAGATGCATATCGGTTTTTTGTTTTAAAAAAAAAAGATGTTGATTTAAGTGGCAATTTTTTTTTTGCCACAGCTGATATCAGAGATTTATTCTTTGTTATTCCCCATGATGATGGCGTAGATTTATTGAATAAATGTTTGGTTCATTTTGATATGTTAAGTACTAAGGACATTAGAATTGTTGTCTTTTTAATGGAAATTGTTTTTAGGAATTATTTTTTTTCTTAGTCAAAGGTGAATTTTTTTTGTCAGGACAACGGGGTAATATGGGTGCAGCATATACAACAATTTTTGCAAATCTTTGTTTGTGTTACTGGGAAATTAAATATATTTTTATTTCCTCTTTTAGTAAAAATATTTAAATATTACCTTAGACATTTGGATGATTTTTTTTCATTTTCTGAAAATGTTCACAAGAATAGGTTACTTTATTTTTTAATTATTAAGAAAATGCAACTCAGTATTTCAAATTTATTTATACTTTTTCTTACATAATGACAAATTATATATCACAGAACAAAATAATCTTGCATCCCCTATTTATTATATACTTATGTTTTCAAACTGTTATCTATATTATTCAAGCTCACATTCTAAATAACAAAAATAACACTGTCCAGGATAAATTAATTAGGGTTTTGAAAATTATTTCTGGTGATGATGCTTTTTCTTACTGAAGTAAATATTTTGAAAGGTATTTTGGTATTTGATGGTTAACCTAGTTCATTTATTGAAAGTGCACTTAATGAAGTGTTAGAGGAGAGGCATGCACAGATCTTGTCCAGTTTTAGTAAGTGATTAGTCAGTTGACAAGACCATGCAGTTAAGTAATAGTGGCACTTATTCTAAGAATTTTATTCTTCCTTATTTTCATGATGCCCGCTTAATAGAGAAGATTATTTTAGACAACTGGAAAATGTTTATTAATTTTGACGACCAGGTTAATAAGTTGCATACTACCTCTAATTTTATTTTTAAAACAGGAACGAATATTACAAATATTATCAAAAGGAACTCAGTGGTACCACTCCCTGCCAATATTTGATGTTTGGTATATTTCAATGTGCAGGTGTACCCAGTGCATCCATATTCAGGAAGGAATATTGGTTATTGTATACAATTTTAATTGATCTAATGTTGTCTTCTCCATCTGGATTCAACCTGTGGGTTATCAGATCTGACTTGGATCCTGGGGCACTCCATGTTGCAAGCTCTTTGCCTCCCTTGTCATCTCCTTCAGACTTCCATCTCATCAGGCTCTGTTTCTCTTACCCACAATCTCAAGCTCCTCACCTGATGCCTCAGATCTATTTTGCTGCCATTCCTTTTAGCAGCTTGATCTGGCTCTGCTTCTGCATATCTTTTTTTTCAATAGCTTTAGTATATTGCTTTCTTGTTCTTTGTGCCTTTCCATACCCTAGTATTGTTGACAGTGTAGTGTATTTTCCGTAGTTAGATAGGTAGTTAGGTAGCTTTATTAGGTGCGTTGTTAGTGTGTTTGTATTGGCTTACTGCCTATTTTCTTATGTGTAGCTTTCTGACCCTTTTTGTTGTGGTCTTAGTTTAGCTTAGTATAGGCTTGTTATTTTATTCTGCTTGTTGTACTAATAGTTAGGATAGATTGGTATGGATAAAGGATTTAAATATGAGTTGCCTGTGGGTATAAATTGCTTTCACAGGAACCACACAATAAATGTGTGTGTTGTTTGGAAGTTGCTCACTTGAACTCTTTGTGCTCTATTTGTTTGGAGATTTGGGCCCAAGGCATTCAAGTGGCAGGCCAAGTTGGCCCTTAAGGGCCATTGTCCTGCTGGCCCTTCATCTGCCTCTTCTTCTTCCTCAGCCTCAAAGATTGGGTCTGACAAGTATTGGTCTTGGGACCCCAAGGCTTCCAAGGGGAAGTGGGAAAGGCCTTCCTCCTTTTATGCCCAATGTCCATCTTCTTCAGGCTTGCTAGGCCCAGAAGTCCTACAACTTTCATATGCCCTATCTGCCCATTGCTGGCATTGGCTCTGACTCATTGGAGCCAATAACCCTTGATGCTGATTACCAGCAAGGCTTGGGAGGCCTTCAGTGTGGGCCCATCCATGCCTTGGATCACTCTCCCATCCAGACACACTTTTAGACTGTGTTAAAGAGGGAGTGGAAGAAACCCAACATGGTGGAGTCCATTCCCAAGAAGCCCAATAAAATTCTTACTCCCCTAAAGGACCAAAATCATTTATGTAAGGATCTAGCAATTGATAGGGTTGTGGTGGTGGCTGCCACCAAAAAGGAGATCTCCAAGGAGAGATCTTCAGTCCATCCCCCAAAGGGAGATTCTTGGGCTTTGGACCATTTAAGGAAGCTGATGTAGGCCTCAGCCACATTTGTGTTGAGGGCACTTAATGATTTATTGCACTTCATTAGACTCCAGTGTGATCAGGTGTCTGAAGTGTTGAGAAATGTTAAGACACAGCAGTCTCTGGAGACTCAAAAGATACTAGAGTCTCAGTTGTCTACACTAGTACAAATCACAAACATTTCCATTAAGTTTATTTCTAATGCAATCAGTGGAGCATCCCAAGCACCTGGCTCTAGCATCACCACACTTGGATGCAGTTATTTAACTTTGCAGATTTCTTCAAGGCATCCTTTATTAATGCCCCATTTGATTGTTGTTCTTTTTTTGAGCTACAAATTAAGGCACTCTAACTAAGAGAAAGCAAAAATGGAAGATGCTGTCGGCAGTAGGAATGTGTTTTGCTACCCCTTGAAAAATGTAACTTATGCAGGTGCTGCATGTATGCTGTATTTCTGGACTGGAACCAAAGTCTTATAAAGACATAAAATCTTGCTTGCTGTTTACTGCTGAATTAGAGACACAGAGGCTTGCAGGCTACACTCTGATGAAAAAATATACTTTGCAGCATAATACTATTTCACTGTAAGCACAGTTACAAATAAATAACTTATTCTTGTAACAAACAACATATACTCTTCTGTTAGTTTGTAGTATATATGTACCAAGACTTTACTCTTGATAGGTAAAAGAAGAGTATAAGTGTTTCTCCAATACAATACCTTGGAACAAGTGTGTTCCTACCAAAATACCTCTAATAAAGCTTAGTATACAGTTCTTATATACTGTTATTTTCACACAGATAAGATCCTGTTTTTTTTTTCTTTTTCTGCTGATTCTTTACTTTCCAGACTTGTTTAAGGAAATGTTTTATTATAATGCAGTATTGTCCTTCTGTGAAACCATTTCTGTTGATGTGAAAATGCATGCAATCATTAACAGAAGTCTGAAAGGAAACATCTGTGAGAATACGTCAAACTGTTCTGCTGCTGATATTAAAAAACATATTTTTGAGGAACTGATACTGTGGAGAACATATTTTCTGATGAAACAGCTTTGTAAAAGGTCACATATTGCTGAGTTTATAAAAATGATTTAATACTTGCTTTTTGCTGATGCTGTGAAGAAGCCTGTCTGTTATACATATAGTATGGATGCCCATTTTACATTGCTAAATTTTAATCATATATTTATGAAAACTTTTTATTCTATGCTTTATCTTTCAGCATATTTACAACAGAATTAATTCCAATCTTTTATTCACTGTTAAATACACTCTAACAATTCCCTCTCTTTATTTTTAAAACAGTTTATATTAATATGTATCTTTTGTCAGATTATACAGAAAATACATTAGAAAACAAAACCTTTAGTCTTTTTTTACCTTATCTGCCCAGTATTTCCTGTAACTATTCATTTAACCTGGGAAGGTCTGAGCTCACATTTTAGACTCTGTAGACCATAGTTAACCCTTTTAGCATGTTTCCTTTATCTGTTAATACACTTGTAGCTTGATAGTAGAATGCAGTTATAAAATACTTAGAATTATATTTGTGATTTGCATAACTATGCATTAATACTACATAAATAGACCGTATTTTACAATTAGCCTACAGATTTTTTAACTTGGATTTCAGTATTTTTTTATTTAACTGCCCTGTCATTCATTTTACAAAGACTGCTTGACTAATACCATCTGTGATTTTATTTCTTTTAAAATTGTCTATCAGAGCTTTTAACTGTTTGGTGTGGTGTTACTATAAAATTATAAAAATTGTAAAAAACAGAATAGATATTATCTTAACTAACACATGCTTATAGTTACATTATTTATATTTGCTGATGTCTGCCTTTTGCTTTTTTGCATTGTAAACAGATGTACTTTAGATGAAAAGAAAATACATGCATGTCGGTCTTGTGACTTTACATCTTTAAGATGTAAAGTCACAAGACCGACATGCACTATTTTCATTTGATTTTTATGCACTAGAACTGTTTTGTGTACTTTTTGACTGCGCTATGAGAACGGCAGTCATACGCTCTACTTTACTGTAGTACCGATAAATGTCTTGCTTTAACTGAATGAAAGTTTTAAAACATTTCAGAATGATTTGTCCATACATCAGATCCTTATGTATGCTTAACTATTTTCAAAACACAAGTATATTGTAAAATATACCTTTTCTGTACAGATCAGCTGTAGTTTCTTGCTCTTTTGCAATGTTTTCTTAAGCTCAGCTGTTATATGCAGGAAGTCAGTCTCTGTCACTTTAGCTAATTTATTATTTTTATTTTGTAACTTTTGTTGAAGAGTTTTCTGTAATGCTGCAAAGGCTTCCTGATATTTCTCAGTAACCTGTTCTGCTGAATCTAAAACTCCTATGTACTTTTGAAAAAAAAGTTTGTATAACTTGTGTAAATGTCCTGAGCTCATTTTACCTGTCTTTTAGAAGTCTACTAAATTCTTTTGTAACAAGATGTACTAGAGTTTCTGTCAATGACTGATTTGACTGTTGTAACTCTGACCTTTCACATCTGGTGACAGGACATAACTGTCCAACATCTGAATATAATGTAACCATATTAACTTCTTCTGGTTCTTTATTATTAAATGGCTTGTCTGTACAGGCTAACCTTTGAATAATGGCATGTACCGTATTTTTATGACATTTTACACAGAAAGCAGTTTCATATGATTTATACAATAAACATCTGTCATACCACACATGGTTTTCTTTGAGATACCAGTCAAACATTGTAATCCATTTGCATAATGCCTTACTATCAACTTGCCCTAATAAGGTTTTACATTTGCTAATATGTTGTGTATCATAATACTGTATTCTGTTATTATTATTACCTCTACTGGCATCCATACCTATATGTTCATAGGTTCATGGGTTCATTGGTAGGTACTAGGCTATCTGTCTGAAGGCATTTATAAGCCTAGCCAGAATGTGTTGGCTTTCGCCGGCCCCTTAGATTAGTTCTCTGTGCCTCTGTCCAGCAGAGCCACTGAAGTGATCCCCAGGGTAAACTTTCTGTTTCCCATCCACTTGTCAAGGTTTCTTTTGAAGAGTGTTAGCGAGGAGCTCTGCCTAATGTAGATGAGAATCTTGTTCCAAAGCATGGGAAGTCTCTGGGACAGGAATCTATCCTTCCAGCACGTCCTATTTATTGTTGTGGTGAGGTTTAGATCCCTAGAGCATGTGGCTCGAGGGGATAAGGTTTTCTTTAGGTGGAGCATGTCCATCCATTCTGGGTTGGACATGGCCTTGTATGTCAGGCAGAGATCACCTCTGAGTAGGCGGTATGCAACCGAGTACAGCTGGAGTTTCTTCAGTCAAGCTGCATAGGGCATCTGTTTGAGGCCAGTGATCCTCTTGGTGAGGTACTTCTGTGGTCTTTCCAGCTGTTGCAGGTGTCTTGTAAGGTACATCCCAAATGGGGCATTGTACTCTATGATGTGTCTGATGAGTGATGTGTAGATGGGCACAATGACCTCTTCTGATCTGGATGCAAACCCTTTTGTGATTAGGTGGGCCACATAGAAGGATTTTCTAACCACATTGACAATGTGATTATCACTTGGGTCCCCAGATCCCTTATTATGTCTTCTGTATTTAGGGGACTACCACCTATGTGGTAGTTTGTGGGTACTTTGTTTTTTCCAAAGGGGATGACTATGCACTTTCTGGCATTTAGCTTTGAGGCCATGATTTTGACACCAAGGAATCCATCTGAGTGAGACCCTTTTGGAAGATGTCTGTGTCAGCCAGAGAGTCAATTATAGCCCCTAGTTTGCAGTCGTCTGTGAACTTTGTCAGCCATAGTCCTCCTGTGCTTGCCTGAACCTCTGAGAAGTATATACCGAAAAGGAGGGGTCCTAGGACTGAGCCCTGGGGAATGCCACTTGCAACTGGTTTAGTGTTGGAACTAGCTCCCGCAACTCTCACCATGTGGGTTCTGTCCGTGAGCCAGTTGGCAACCCATCTTTGTTTGCTGTTTGACACAGGACTCTATCATGGTGGATTTTTGCTGTGGTGGAATACCAGAGGTTTTCTTCTTTGTTTGCTTAATTTTTCCACTGGTAAACCTTCAACAAGTGTAAGATAGTTTTTTCCTCATCTTGTGATGTAGGGGTTTATGTTCAGACTGGTGAGCTTGTCTATAATACCAGAATGGGGAATGGTGTCAAAGGTCTTAGCGAGGCCTAGGAAGGCTGTGTGTACCACCTTTCCCTCGTCTATAGCCTTGGTAACTGTCTCAAAGAAGTCCACCAGATTTAGGAGGCATAATGTGTCCTTAACAAAGCCAAATTGGGTAGGATCCAGAGTTTGGAGGTTCCCAATGTCTCTGTTAATGAGATCCATGATGATGCACTCCATAGACTTGCAGACTAAGCTAGTCAGGCTTATAGGGCAATAATTCCCAGGGTCTGTTGTGGCTCCACCTTTGTGGTGTAGAATAACCATTGATGTTTGCCATTCTATGGGTACGTAGCCTGTGGAGAGGCTGAGTTTGAACAGTGTGTTTAGGTGAGGGGTTAGTTCGTCTTTGATCTTGTGTAGGACAAGGCCTGGGACACTGTCCTGTCCTATTGATGCTGTGTTTTTGGCTTTGGAGAGGGCTGTTTTAACCCGAGTGTCTGTGATTTCAGGGACTGTACATTCTTCTGGTATGGTTATGGGCCCTTTTGGGTGTGAGAGGGGGGTGATTTTTGCGCTGAACCTGTCTGCCAGGATGTTGGCGATATCAGTCAGTTCAGTGTATTTTGTGCCATTCTGCACTAACTCAGAGCAGATCTGAGCATTGCCACTTAGATTCTTGACATAGCTAAAGAATTCCTTGTAGATATCTTTGAAGTCCTTGGCAATTTTTCTTTCAAAGCTCACCTTGGATGATTTTATGAGGGATCATAGTTTCTTGCTGATACTGATCAGGGATGTCTTCCCTTCTTGGGGTTTTACTCTATTCTGTACTAGTTTGCTCCCTCTGTTGTATAGCTTGTTTATGGCAGGAGTTCATCAGACTGGTTTCCTTTTCTTTGAGGAGTGAGTCTTGGTTTTGCTTGGGATGGCACTATACATGCATTCTTGCAGGTGCTTTTAGAATGCATTAGTAAAGGATTTTGCAGCTTGGACAGTGTTATCCTTCAGCATGGGGGCTTTGAAACTTTCCACTTCGGTCTGAAGTAACATGAAGTTTGCTTTTGAAAAGTTTTTCATGGTGGTTTCCTTGTCCAGCGGTGGGGACAGAATGTGGATATCCAAAGTGATTTGTTTATGGTCAGATCTAGCCAGCAAGGGGTTGACCTCCAGTGTGGAACACTGGTTGCCCATGTTGGTGTTGACCAGGTCCAATATGTTGTCACCTCTGGTGGGAGTGTTGATCAGTTGAACCAGAGCATATGAGTTTATAAATTCTAGGAAATGTAGGGCAAGGAGTTGAGTAGTTCTCCCAGTTAATGCTTGGATAATTTAATGCTTGGGTAATTTAAATCACCCAATATTAGGGTGTTTGGTAGGACCTTTATGTTTCCCAGTTTTTCCAGAAATGTGGAATGGGGGTCCTGGGACATGGTGGGTGATCTGTAGCAAGCTGCAATTTGAATTGCAGTTTTGCCCATTATTAGTCGCATATGGATGATCTCTGAAGCATCACGCTGTGCCACTAACCTGGAGGTGTGGGTATCCTTGATGAATATGGATACACCCCCACCTTTTGTATTTCAGTTTGAGTTCTGTGGCCGAACTGTATGGTATGAGTTGTAGCCTGGTAGTGGTGGGGTGCTCTCTGGAGCCTTAAACCAGGTTTCTTTTACTGCACATATAGCGATTTTCTCCATACTGAGGAGTGCCTCGAGCGCATGCGTTTTGAGGTTTAGACTTCTGGCATTGAGTAGCATTACCCTCAGTTTTTTGTTACTTGTGCTATTTACGGTGGTGGGTTTTTCTTTTTAGCCTTGCCTAAAAAAGGCATAATGTGACACAGAAAAAAGTCTTACCACTTAGCAAGAGAACAGGTGATCAGGCTGTTGTTGCAGATGGCTGGAAAATGTTTCCGTTGTCACTCAAGAAGCTGGTGAAACAAAGCTGGCAGTGGATGACTTTATAGTCTTGGTGCTCACCTTTCTTGGAGAATTTATAGCACTGTGATTTCCTGCACTGCAGTCTCACTCTGGATTCAGACGTCTGAGAAACTGTACTGCTACAAACTGTAAAAATTGTAGAAAACTGAAGTACTCAACTTAAATGTTAATTACTGTGCTTTTACTGGAGTAACCTTATACAAGGCATCACATCACTCCCCCTGTGTTTTGATACAGGCTAGGGTCACCATTGAAAATTTTATTTTATGTAGGTGCTGCATGTATGGTGTACTTCTGGACTGGAACCAAAGTCTTATTAAGACACAAAATCTTGCTGGCTGTTTACTGCTGAATTAGAGACACAGAGCCTTGCAGGCTGTACTCTGATGAGAAAATATACATTGTAGCTCCATATTATTTCACTGTAAGCACAGTTACAATTAAATAACTTATTCTTGTAACAAATGACATGTACTCTTCTGTTAGTTTGTAGTATATATGTACCAAGACTTTACTCTTGATAGGTAAAGGAAGATTATAACTGCTTCTCCAATACAATACCTCGTAACAAGTGTGTTCCTACCAGAATACCTCTAATAAAGCTTAGTATACAGTTCTTATATACTGTTATTCTCACACAGATAAGATCCTGTTTTTTCTTTTTCTGCTGATCTAGACTTGTTTAAGGAAATGTTTTATTATAAAGCTGTATTTTCCTTCTGTGAAACCATTTCTGCTGATGTGAAAATACATGCAATCATTAACAGAAGTCTGAAAGGAAACATCTGTGAGAATACGTCAACCTGTTCTGCTGCTGATATTGAAAAAACATTTTTGAGGAACTGATACTGTGGGAGAACATATTTTCTGAGGAAACAGCTTTTTAAAAGATCATGTATTGCTGAGTTTATAAAAAAGCATGTAATACTTGCTTTTTGCTGTTGCTGTGAAGAAGCCTGTCTGTTATACATATAGTATGGATGCCCATTTTACATTGCTAAATTCTATACATACATTTAAGCAAACTTTTTATTCTATACTTTATCTTTCACCATATTTACAACAGAATTAATTTAAATATTTTATTCACTGTTAAATACACTCTAACACCCCTCAACGAACCTTTTCAAGCAATCAGAATTTAGCAAACATCTCTTTTTCAGAAAGTCTCAATAGTCTTTCT
Source organism: Protopterus annectens (assembly GCF_019279795.1). Classification (NCBI taxonomy): domain Eukaryota; kingdom Metazoa; phylum Chordata; order Ceratodontiformes; family Protopteridae; genus Protopterus; species Protopterus annectens. The sequence goes on from NC_056739.1 coordinate 627,289,944, forward strand.
GAATGTTCCTTCAGAGGGTTCCTCCTGAGGACCAGGGAGAGCCATAATGGATGCTGCCTGTGGGGCAGAAGCAGTCTGTAGAATCAGGGTTTCCTTGGAGCCTTGTCTGGGGAGCCCTTTCAGCAACCCTGAAGAAGAGTTGCCTGGATGTCCTGCTCTGGAGGCAGTTAGGGGTCACTTGGCTCTTCACCCAGAAGCTTGGTAGGCCATCACTTCAGATGCATGGGTGTTGAGTCATATCCAGAGGCAATACCATTTCCTTTTTAGAAATTCTGAGGTTTCATTACAAATGTCTCTCAGACATTCCACCCTGTTAAGAGACCACAAGCAGTGTTAGGGAGTCACAATCTGCTCACAAACTGAATCATTCTAGAGGTCTCACCAGACCAGTGAGGAATGGGGTTTACTCAAGATTCTTTTTGGTGCCAAAGAAGAACAAGGAACTTAGGGCTATTCTGGATTTAAGCAAGTTGAATCCTTTTGTGAAACAGACTAACTTCTGGATGGTCATGATGCAGTCCATTTTACCTGTGCTGAGGAGGGGTGACTGTATGTGCATAGACCTCAAGAGCACTTACCATCATATGAAGATAGATGCTTCAGGAAGTTTTTGCACTTCTGGATGGGGGCAGAAGACTACCAATTCAGGGCTTTGTCATTCAATCTCACTACAGCCCCCTGAGTGTTCATCAAATGCATGGCAGTAGTTGCAGCATGACTCCAGCTGAAACATTTCCCTGTCTTTCCTCACCTGGATGATTGGCACCTTACTACCCCCACAAGAACATTGCTGATCATGGCAAGGGACACCTTACTGCAGCTGTGGGACTTCTTGGGCATTACAGTCAGTTATCTAAAGTTGACCCTACAATCTGTTCAGATGTTAGAGTTCATAGATTGTCACTTTGATACAGTCAGTCAAATTGCCATGCTCCCAAGCTTCAGAGTGGTCAGTTTTGGATCTCAGGCATTGCCAGTTCTTGCATGTCAAAGGCTTCAGTTCATACAATTTTGAAACATTTAGGCCACTTGGCAGCTTCTGTAGAGATAGTTCTTCTAGCCAAGTATATACGAGAGCTCTACAGTGCACCCTGGTGGTACAGTGGTCATTTGTGACTCTCCCAATGGACTTTCCTGCAAGACTGACAAAAGTATGTTATAGCCAAATTTGATGGTGGTTGCAGTCTTTTTAGTGAACAGAGGAAGAGCAATTATCCTTCCCCTTTCTTTTGCTACAGTCACCACAGACACCTCCTTTCTTGAGTGAGAGGGGGTGTTTCAAGGAGAAGATGTTTCAAGGACCCTGGTCTTCTGTGGAGGCTGACATCCATCTCAATGTCCTAGAGATGAGACCTGTCTTTCTGTTATTGAAGACTTTTCAGGAAACCCTTCCCAGAGGTGTGAGTTTGATACAGACAGGCAATGTGTCTGTTGTTTGGTATCTCAACAAGCAGGGGAAACACTTTATTATCCTCTTTTGTCAAGAGGTCATGACAGTTTGGCAATGAGCAATTTCATCTGAGTGTTTTTTGATTACAGTGCACATCCCATTCTGGCCAACAGCCTCAGCAGGAGCATTCTGCTTCCTCATGAGTGGTCTCTAAATTTAAGCATTCTGGCAAAGATTTTCTGGTGCTGGAGCACTCTATGTTGCAAGCTCTTTGCCTCCCCATCCAACACCAAATGCATCCACTATTATGCCTTAGTCATCCCTCTGAGACAGTCACCAAGAAATGCTCTGCTATTTGCTTGACCCCATGACTCCTGTACATTTAGCCCCTGGTTCATTTGACTGGGAAACTCCTCCAAAAGGGAGCCCACTGCAGAGTGAATGTGATCATCATGGCACCCTTCTGGCCTTGTCAAGTGTGGTTCCCCTTTCTGTGGCCTGTTCAGCAGTGCCCTTTTTGGGTTCTAGTTCCCATTCCGGATCTCATTTCTCATTCAGCGGGTTTGGATTCTACCAGTCTCCAGTCCCTCAAGTTAACTGCATGGTTCTCCTTTTCCCTTGATGGCCATAAATCACAAACTTTCCTGTGCTATAATACATATCTCGTCATCTGAAAAGCATTCAACTAGGAAAGTGTGTTCCAGTAAGTGGAGATGTTTTGCACTGTGGGTGGAATCTCAAGGGCTTTATCCTTTTTCCACCCCTTTGAAATCTGTTCTAAATTTTCTTGCTATGTTATTTCAGTCAGGTTTTAGTTTTTCTGTGATTAAGGTGCATTTGGTAGCTATTTCTAATTTTCACTTCATTAAGAATAATGTTGCCTTGGCTGCTGTCAAAATTTCCAAGGCTTTTCTCAAAGGTAGCTTTTTGCTGCATCCCCCAGTGCAGGACCCTGTGCCTCCCTGGGATTTGCCATTTATTTTGCAATGCCTTGCAGGCCCTCTTTTTAAACTGTCTGTGATGTCATACTTGAAGGTGTTGTTTTGGAAGACCTTATTTTTGGTGGCTGTTACTTTGGCAAGGAGGGTTTCAGAGTTACAGCCTCTTGAGTCTTCTCATCCTTATTTAGTATTCCACAAAGATAGGGTTTTTGTCTATACAAATCCATCTTTGTTGCCTAAAGTGGCTAGGGAGAAGATATTTTTCCTCAGTTTCTCCAACAAAGGTGAATACTTTCTGCATTACTTGGATATGTATGTTCAACTGAGATTTTATTTGGACTGTACCAAGGCATGTAGAAAATCCAGTCAGTTATTTTTTACTTTTCAAAATCTAGGCTGGGTACACCTGTGTCTAAAGTAACATTATCCAAGTGGTTATCAGACTGTATTTCATTTGCATATACCTTGAGAGGCCAGAACCTGCCAAGAAAACCTAAAGGTCATTCTACCAGAGCTATGGCTACTTCTATGGCTTTCTTTTCTAGAGTATCACTGGATGAAGTTTGTGCAGTGGCTACCAGGATGGGTCATCTCACCTTTGTTTCTCATTATAAGCTGGATATTCGATCAAGAGCCAGGGCTTCCTTTGGGTCCACCACCTTGTGGAATATCCTTCCTTAGTTCCTCATGAGGATTTGTACATGGCTGGAAACTCTGTCCCACAGGTTGAAGCCAGACAGGGAATACAACATCAGATACAAAAGTTATGTACTTATCATAATGATAGATTCCTCTGTCTCTGTCTGGTTCAACCCCACCCCTGCCTTGGCTTGTTATGGTGAGCTTCTTTATCCGAGATGACTGGGCAGTGGAGATTGTCCTTTCTTTATTCCTGGAGTCCTGCATCCTCTTTTAGTTTGGGGAGTTTTTGTAGCTTAGAAATTGGCATAGAATGGGGCAAACTCAATCTGATGGGGCTGGTGAGGAGTGGAAAATTGTGAGTAAAGGGGGTAGAGCGTAGCAAGTTGGATGTCTGAAGGAGTTAGCTAGTGTCAGATTTGAGTCATATCCAATAACCTAAGGGTTGAACCAAATGGAGACAGACAACACAGATCTATTGTTATGTTAAGTGCATAAGTTTCATTTTTTTCTCTGCAAGGGGTGATTCAGCTGCTGCATGTCAGGTGTTTTGTATATTAATAAATGCAAAATCTGTCTTGCATTCTACACAGATAAAACTGAAAGGCTGCTTAAGAAAAGAATTTGTGATCGTTTTTATAATATTAACAACAAAGACATTAAAATGCATTATTTAGATAGTATTCTTATATTTGTTGGCTTATTTAGGACCCTTGAAAAACAAAGACCAAGTCAGCAGCACCTTGTCCCAACACAACAGATGTAACAGGAATCTGATAAAAGTAAAAACAAGAACCATTTAATTTTAAGTGCTTTTCATTGCCAAAATGTAGCAACTTCTTTAGAAACACATACAAAGTTTCAAAGAGCAGTGTTTAAGTAATTAAGTCATATCACATGATGGACACACCTCTCTCTAATGGATTTTTTTAAAAAGACCTTCACTAAAAAAGCACACACATTATTCATAAATACATAGTAAACTAGCTGCAGGTTTACCAAAAAAACTAAACCAAAACTCTTATCAATTACAGTTTTGAATGTTGTTAATTAACAAAACAAAACATTGAGTTAGAAAAACATTAAGTTCGAAAAACATTAAATTCAAACCACAATGTACAACCCAACCTCAAATTCACTCTACTATTAGTTGTTCATACAAGTATAGATGTGAATATACTCACAACCTAAACTAGTTACCGTTTCAGGCTTCTTAATTTCAATAAGCAAGCAATATTGCAAGCATCGTTCAGACCTGGGGCCAAAAACGCATTTAATCGAATTTGCCATGCTAATTCGTGTTCTTCCAAAAGTAAGGTCAATGGACCCCCTCTCATGTTAGTTTGAATTTGGTTTATAGCCTTAAACAAGAATTTGTGGTCCATATTGTTCGCAATATGTCTTGCCAATGGATTGTCTATCTTTTTGACACAAATAGCATAGATGTGTTCATACACCCTGTCCCGTAGTCTACGTTCAGTCTTCCCCATGTAGAATGCGGGGCAGCAAACACACCTTGCTATATATACAACCAGTCTAGAATTACAATTAAGTTTGAATTTATCAGAGTTGTTTCTATCTGAAGGTGTGTGGAGTGGAGTTTGTGCAATTAGAATTACAATTAAGTTTGAATTTAATTTCAAACTTGTAGCCATTAGTACCAAATGTATTACCAACTTCTACAGATCTACACATCCTACAAGATTCACACATAGTCATCCCTGCATATCTATGTGTTTTAGTCTGATGGCCACCACTTTCAAGTAAATTCTTGAGGTTATAGCCTCTACGGAAAACTATATTTGGAACTGAACCCAATTTACTAAATAGTGAATTGTCACTTAGAATAAACTGCCAGTTTTTGTATAAAATAGATCTAACTCGGCTGCTATCTAAACAAAAAGTGGTGATAAATCCACCCTTGAAGTTAGAGACTGAGGTTTGTATTATATCTAATTCACTAGAAAGGCTATCCTCCATAAGGGGAGCCAGTCCATCATTACCTAAGTTGTTTAAATAAAGGATGGAGGGAACAACCCCATGTCTCCCTTTTTCCCGAGACTTCACTGACTAAAGATCCGACTAATTTGCTAGGATACCCACGCTGTTCAAACATCCTACTTAACAAATCACATTCCTGATGGAAGTCAAACTCAAGTGTAACCATCCTAGCTGCCCTAATTAGTTGGCCTTTTACAATAGACTGTTTCTGGTGAAATGGGTGGCAGCTATAAAAGTGTAGAAATGAGTTACAATATGTTTGTTTTCTAAAAATCTGGGATACATACCTCTTTTTGACTTTATCTTTTGACAGTTTGACATCTAAATAATCAATTGTATCTGTATGGAATGTAGATGTAAATACAAGGAATTCAGTTGTAGAATTCAAGAAAGAAATGAATGTTTTAGCCTGTGTATCATTACTGTTAAATAACACAAAGATGTCATCCAAGAAACGGGTGTGAAAAACAAGGTTTGCCCTGGCGTGCTCAGCTTTGAAAACAAAAGTTTTTTCCCAGTACGCCATTACCAGGTTAGCAAAACTGGCACCACAGGGCGACCCCATAGCGACACCTCGTTTCTGTAAATAAAATTCTTTGTCGAATAAAAAGTAATTATTTGTGAGAATAATGTCCAGTAAAGACTCCACTAAAGTAATTTCATGTAGTGGAGCATCCTTAGATCTGAGCAAAAGGCTGACCCATTCTATCCCTTCTGAGTGTGGAATAGAAGTATACAAGTCTTTAACGTCAATAGTTAAAAAATTGTAACTAGCATTAAATTCCAATTTGTTAATACTTTCAAGGAAAGACCACGAATCCTTGCATACTTGTGGTTCTGACACAAGGTATTTTTTCAAAATACTATCCACTACCTTGGCACAGGGATATGTTATAGAACCCCTCCCATCTATCAATGGTCTCATGGGAGGGTTAAACACATCCTTGTGGATTTTAGGTATCCCAAACATGATTGGGATTTTTGGCCAAGGCAGAGATATAAAATTAAATGTGTCGATGTCAATAGTACCATCTATAAAGAGGTCGTTGAAGTAACCTCTGATCCGTTTATAAGTGGTATTAACCTCACTCAGAGAAGCTTTAGAATATGCATCAGCATTTAACAAGTTGTGCATTCTCACTGTATAGTCATATTGGTCGAATACTACTAGTCCCCCACCCTTGTCGGGTTTAATCACCCGTACATTAGTATTGCTCAGAAATTGCAATAATAAGTTTTCACTTTGATTCACATTATTTAACCTTTTTGATGAAAAGATATTCTGAGAGTTTGACAAGTGTCTGAAATCTAGTTCACACACTTGTTCGAACATCTTCAAAGTAGGGTGTAATTGGGGGTTGTAAGTACTAGCCACCCTTAACCTGTGATCACCAGGATTACTATTACCAAATAGTAAGTTAAAGTTTAACTTCCTCACAAAAAAATTTAGATCCATAACTGTTTTAACTAGGTTGAATGGTTTATCAGGTACAAATGTGCTACCTTTAGCTAATAAGTTAACCAAAGAAGGATCAATAAAAAATGATGAAAGATTTAGATGTTAAAGTCACTGTCTCTGTTAGTAACAATGTTCAAAGCAGGAATTTGTTCAGTTGTTATTTCCTGCATTTGAAATTGCGTCAATTGCTCTTCTGATTCGGTTGGAATGATCTGTTCTTTGGGATCGCCCCTATAGAAATGTCTTTCTGAAAATTTTCACAATTACTATTAACAGGGGTACTGTTGTTGTTAGTCACTTGTTGTTGGTTATGATTATAATTGTTGCTGTTGTTATTACGGACGCATTCACTACGTCTAATGATGGTCTGGTTATCATCAACAGACTGGTCCACATTATTAGATTGCTGTACAACAATAAAAGATTTAATTGTGTTAGAAATTTGAGCAAGAGATGGTTTAGGGTAAGCAGACCCATTATTGTAAGCTAGTCTGTCCATTTTCATCTTTTTAACTTTGTTAATTTTCAGCCTGTCCAACAGCTGGTTAATGCTAGAAAAAGAGCAGTCATAGTCATACTTGTATCTGAAAAATTCACCATTAGTCACTATATCATTGTTCAAAGTTGAAACTTCACAGGCCAAAGCGTCTATCTGTAACTGGTAATGTTTGATCATAAGTTGCATTAGATCAAATCCTTGTTGATCGAACAAGGAATTAGGTTCTAAGTGAAACAGTGAGTCTGGGACCAAGCCGGTTGGATACCGGTAAATATGCAACCCTTTCGGGACAATATGTTGGTCCAGACACTTCTTAAAATACATCACTTCTAGTTGCAGTTTTTTTTAATTTTAATGACTCGGCGTCAAGAATTTTAAGCTTCTCGTTTAAACCAATGACACCAACCTGTTGTCCATTGTTAGTCTCAGTCGCTCGTGGTCAGACCATGACTTAAAACAAAACATAGAAGTGTCCTTAATCCACTCATTAAGATTAGGAGCTCCAATAAACCTTCCATTGTTATTACTTGGTGTATTAGACTCAGGTTCGTCAGTACTGTCCGTGTGTCGAACTTCAGTTGGTACCCGCTGACTTGGTGTGGTGTCAGCACAAGATACACCTACTCCTAGTCCATTGCTATTAGGTGTAATAAGTCTCGGGCTACTAGTAGAAATGCCACTCAAGGTCACTTGTAGAACCGCGTTCTGAGAAGAATGCTGTTGTTGGGTTAAAACAGTATCCACCCTCTCCAAACGAGCGGAGAAGCCATCCATCCGTGGGCTCATAGCATTAATTAACTGTGTCAGATTCCCCAATTCGGTTTGCAGCTGTGTGCCGAACAGTGTAGGGCTACTCGGGCTGCTTCTGACTCCAGATGCCATACTACAGATAAAACTTGAGAAAAAATAAACAACTGAAAAACAAAGACAACTAATAGTAGAGTGAATTTGAGGTTGGGTTGTACATTGTGGTTTGAATTTAATGTTTTTCGAACTTAATGTTTTTCGAACTCAATGTTTTGTTTGGTTAATTAACAACATTCAAAACTGTAACTGATAAGAGTTTTAGTTTAGTTTTTTTGGTAAACTTGCAGCTAGTTTACTATGTATTTATGAATAATGTGTGTGCTTTTTTAGTGAAGGTCGTTTTAAAAAAATCCATTAGAGAGAGCTGTGTCTATCATGTGATATGACTTAATTACTTAAACACTGCTCTTTGAAACTTTGTATGTGTTTCTGAAGAAGTTGCTACATTTTGGCAATGAAAAGCGCTTAAAATTAAATGGTTCTTGTTTTTACTTTTATCGGATTCCTGTTACATCTGTTGTGTTGGGACAAGGTGCTGCTGACTTGGTCTTTGTTTTTCAGTTGTTTATTTTTTCTCAAGTTTTATTTAGGACCCCTAACCAAAAGAAGAAGATGAAGTGCATAAAGTTTACTGGATTTGTTTTTTTGTTTTTGTTTTCATTCTTGAAAAGTTAATAGAAATCCTAAAGAAGGCTGGTGTGAAAGTAACATGCTTTACAAGAAAACGTACTGACAAATTAAATTTTAATACCAGCTACCCACCAGGCTTGAATGCTTACATCTTACTGAAAAATGTTTAAATAAGAAAACTGTTTACATACATATCTATATTTAAATGTATATATACAATATTTTTATGATTTTATATGTATTTTTCCTTAATTCAAGTTTTTCAACAGTGGTGTAACTTAATATGTTGTATATGTGCATCAGCATGTCTTTAAATGTACTATTGTGAAGACTTGATAATATGATTATTATTTGAATTTAAGTTTACTGTAATGAATATGTAATACATTTCTGAAGAAGTCATTCTATGCTGTTTCACAGAACAAAAGTGCTCAGGTTTAATATATTAAACAAGTACTACTATTTGTGGTTACTGCAGAGTCTGTATGGTTGTTTTTGTTACTAGTTTGATTTTTACCAGATAGTCTCACACACAGCGTTTGGTTACAAGATGGGGAAGATACAGAAATATTATACAAAAATGATTCTTAAGCTGTGGAATAAATTGTATAAGGAAAGATTAATGCTCACACAAACAACCTTCTCCCTTACCACCACTTTCCCATGTTTCTCTTGGCTGCCAAAATATTTGGGCCCTAGTAATAAACAATGCAAGCTCAAATGTAATTCGACACCGTAAAAGCTCCACTGCCAGTCATGAGCGGACAAGGTGATCCTAACCGGGAAAAGCCGAAAGAGAGAGAGAGAGAGAGAGAGAGAGAGAGAGAGAGACACCATTTGTGTCTTGTAACTACTGCTGTATTGTCTACTTAGACTAACAGTTCTTGACAAAGTCCACAGCTAACATTCTCATACCTGTGACTTACTATTTTAACCCTAAAGTATACATTACCATAATGCAGCCTGAATAGCTTGACTGACTCCCACTTTAATACAGTTTTCTATATGTTTACTCATGCATATTCATGTTTGCATATATTCTGCTGCAATTGCTTGCATGTAACATATTCCACTTATTATACCACTCAATGTATTCTTTTATTCAGTATGCTTTTATGAAATGTGAATTGGTTCAATATGCTATGTTAATTTATATTATATCTTGTATTGTACTGATGGAGCTTTTTTCCCTGATTTTCCACTGAAAAAGAGGTCCAGACAGACTTCTGGGATTTACAAATGATAATAAATGATGGAATTAAGATTACATTCAGTCTTATTACAGATTAATACAAGGAGCTCTAATATTGGCATGTAAGTTTTGAAAAGAAGAAATTCTGAGAAGTATGTTAGTTACAGAATTAGTGGAACATCAAAGGGAGGCAATGAACACAAATTCATTACTGCATTTATAAAAATATGATGCCAGCATTACAAGGGATTATTTCCAATTTAAAATAGCCAGAGTTAAGAACCAAATATCAATTAAAAAAAGATAATCAGAAAATGAAGGTGCTTTTCAAATCTATGTAAACAATTTCTTTGGTGAAAAAGGGTATGAGACTAGACTATTTATTTATTTATTTGCATTTTATTTACTGGGAAAGTCCACTGGGCCATAGAGAACCCATTTTCAGTGGTGGCTCGGGGAGAAAACCTCCACAGTACAAGAATTGCACAATCTGAACTACAAAGTAAAATATGTACAAAATATGGACTATCTGGAAAAGGACTCTTTATCTGACCTGCTTAAGGATCATGAGTCCGATACACATTAGGAACATTAAACAGTAAAATGTATGCAGACTGCAAATTGTCCCAGTGAGTAATAAGAGAGGAACTTGGATATGTTGGAGAGAATAATGGTTAAACACTAGGAATTCAGAAAGGTAATTCCTCAGTCAGTGGTTCAAAGGAGCTAAATCAGGTTTTAAACCTGAAGATCCAAGACTTGTGGAGTTCAAGAAGCACAGATAGGGCTTGTTGTAGATATTACTTTGGAATAAACTTGAAGATTTATTTTGTTCTTGCTGAGCTGATGGAAGGTATGATGGGGCCTACTACCATAACCTGTTTAAACAGCCTGTTTGCTAAAGTGTCTATAAGAGACTGAACTATTATGAGTGAAATAACATCTAGGTATTGATATGTTTTTTTCAGAAAAGTCAAATGGGGTGTATTTTTGTTGGTTTTGTTTGGATCTAAAGAATAATCATGTGATTTTATATAAAGTCTTGTTTCAGGTGCCCTTCACACTTACACTGGTGGTATGTAAAGGACAGTTTGACCAAGGATTTGCAAAATATACTGGTCTATACAATGCCACTACTTCCAACAACATAACCTGTTTGGGCTAATAATCCCTTGTGGAATTGCTAAGGCTTCCCCAAGGAGTTCCTACTGCTGCTTTTGGCATGTTTCCTCATACACACAAACATAGACAAGTTGTTGTTGTGTCTTTCGGCTTTTCCCGGTTAGGGCTCACCACAGTGGAACTCCAGTCCGCTAATGATTGGCAGTAGATTTTTATGTGCCGAGTTGCCGGCCCTGACGCACAACCTCCAATGAAGGTATGCCCATTCACGCATGTCTCCACACAGAAGACGCTCTAGCCGAGAATCGAACAGGACAACGTCTTACTGGGAGGCGACAACGCTACCGCAGCACTACCACCGCAGTACACACAAGCATAGACAAGTACTAAGAATAAATCCACAACTGGCCACTGGATAAAATTTTATTCTGGAAGGCTGATTGCCAAAGTGCTAGAGTGTTTCAAGTGTACTTTGCGATAAAATTTTATCCAGTGGCTAGTTGTGCATATATTTTGCTTTGCTGCCTTTTGGTTGTTGTGGTTTGTTGCTTACAAGTACTATGAATGCCTGTGGAGTCTAAAGTAGAGACTGATCAGAAGCTTGGTAAAATTGCTAAAGCAGCCAGCTAGATTGGCTAATGCACTAGGTACATCCACGAATGTGCTTGCCATAAAAAATGAAGTCTGGAAGATGATCTGGAATATTCCTTGGAAGTATTCAAATGCTACACCAGCCAAGGAAACTGGAACAGATTGGAATGGGAAAAAGGACTGTCATGTCCGCTGATACGAAAGCATGCAGTAAACATGCATGGATATGTAGAAAATACTAGCGTCGGACAGGTATAAAAGAGAATTGCATAAGACTATGAAAAAGTAGATAGTGCAAAGTGATCCCAAGAACTCTGGCAAGTTACTAACTTTAGAAGAATATTTATTAATAAATAGCACATTGTTTAACACTGAATTATCTGTTTCTAGGTCTAAATTTGCAGAAATAAATTACTATTTTCAGTGAAGGAAAAAATAGAAAACAATGTGTTATTTGTTTCAAATTTGGGAGGTGGGAGGGTCACATAGATAAATTCTGTTCCACTAGTAAAGAACACTAGTAGCAAGAATGTGAAAATTGAGGTACATGGTACAAATTAAGTTGTTTGTATGTAATGTGACAAGCCCTGTAGCTACAATAATTCAGTCAGCATCATATCATTTTGTTGCAACCAGGAGACTGAAATGTACTGCACTTCTGGAAGGGACAGAAGTTCAAGCTCTGCTAGATTATAGCAACATGATTGCCCTTGTGGATAGTCCTTGATATATAAATGTAACATTAGTACAAACCCAAAAAGTGAAAGTGATATGTAGTTCAACCTTGTACTAGAAAATACAAATAAGATTTTACTGTGCTAAATTTTGGCTAAATGTTTTGTCTTCTGATGTTAATGTGTAGTAAATATATCGGCACATTTCTACTGACTTTTTTACTGTAGGTTTCAGTAGTAGCAGCTAAGTGTTGTCTTTCTGCTGTTAATGTGTAGCAATTATATTAGCAAGTTTCTACTGGCCTTTTTAAAGTAGGATTCAGTGAAACCTAATTTTTTGCTCTTTGTACTGCACTTACATCAGGTAAGTCTGTAGTGTGTTGCCATCTGGCTAAGTGTTGTTTTTTTCTCTATGCTAATCTGTAGTGCAGGGTCTATATTAGATCACCGAATGCTTAAAAAAGTGAACAGTGATTAATCGACCCTATGTAAGTGAAAGCTTACAATTTCGAACTATTAGAACAGCGATTTTTTTTCTAGGGGAAACAAATCGCTGTTCTAACAAAAAGAAAAAAAATAAATAAAATACTTTAAACATTACATTAAGTGGGGGACTTTGCCCCCCACCCACCGATGTGGGGGGCTACACCCCCCACAACCCCTCTACTTAAATATACCAACTCCGAGACTGTACTACAGTGCCAAAAACAGCAAAGTAACAAAGCGGCCAAGCAAATTCTTTCCCAGGGAAAGAATTTGCTTAAAAGCCGCTTTGATATTTTGCCATTTCAGGCTTTTGAGTTCGACCAAGATGCATTCGAAAGAATGCGTCTTTGGTCTTCTAATAGGGAACCGTAGTGCATATATGTTTGTGTTTATACACACACACACACACACACACACATATATATACATATATATATATATATATATATAATTATATATATATATATATATATATATATATATATATATATTGTGTGTGTGTGTGTGTGTGTATATATATATATATATATATAGTATAATATAACGTATGTATATATATACACACACACACACACACACACACACACACACACACACACACACACACACACACATATTTATATATGTTTCTACTCACTTTTACTGTAGGTTTCTCTTGCAATACCTGTTTTTATGTTTGTATGTACAGCACAGTTACTGGATAATGTAGGTGATTGTTAATATATGAAAGTTTCTGTTTATGAAGGGTTTTGTTCTTGGCTATGGTTACTTGTTTCTTCATGTATGTTTTCCCACTCAAATTGCCTTTTCTAATTGCTTAAATATCATATTTTCAGACTGTATGTTGGGAACTAACAGATACATGTTCTACCTGTCCCTCTAACATCTGGAAACCTACAGCTCGGTAACCTAACAATTGCATGTAAGCACATATATCTTGTTAGTGTAGTTTATTTTTCTTTCTGTCCTTCAATACTGTGTAAGCCACCATTTTAGTTTTTAGTAATCCCAAAATTGCATACCTACAAATATCTCCTGTTCACTTCCTTATTTTCCTGTTTAAAGGCTAGAAAGCAGAAAGACACAACTGTGAAATATAGTGCATTACTCTTGTTTGACAAACATTACCTAATGTGGCTGAGTATAGACAAATAGTACTTTAACAATTGAGTTCATCCATCAAGCAATCCTTATTAATTAATTTATTTATTTGACATCTGTTGACTGGGTTAGTCCAGCTTGGCCGAAGCCTTTTTTCAGTGGAGACCTGGGGAGAAAAGCTCCACAAAAACTTAACATCATAACTACTTAACTGCATAAACATAATGCAGAGCTACATAAATGTAATTACCAGGAGTAACAATAAGCTAGGTTAAAATAATAGACATTAAGATTCCAAATGATTAGTAAGACCACCTGGTATAACACAGAGTATAAAAATCCAGTAGAGAAATGACAACCTTCATCGTCAGTTTGGCTGAATAGCTGCGGAGTGTATAATTACTTAAAACACAATTTATCCTTACTTTTCTCTCTCTCTCTCACAGTGAACCAAGCACATAGTACGTCTGACTACTGCTGCTGCAAAAGTTACCATACCCCACTACCTACTTTCACAGCTGAATTTCACTTGCAATTGCAAAAGTTCACAAGAACAATACATTGATGTAAATCTATGTAAGGCAATTTCCAAGACTCAGACTAATAACTTAATTTGTTAAGTTATACATTAGTGTGTTCTGTTTTGTAGTGTTGAATCTGCTGAAAGGCTCTCTCCACCCCACTTACACACACGCACTCACAAGACTTTTACTGCTGAAGGTGAAGCTAAATTAACACTTTAGCATATTTCACTCTTATCAGTGCAATATATCCCTGGAAAGACAACAAAAAGCCTATAAACATAAAATTACTTACTGTGACTCAAGTCAAGCATTTAGAGTTCAGAGACCTTGTATTTGTATCCATGAACATTCTACCTCACTGATTGTTTTTGGTGGTAAACCATCTCGGGGAGTTCTTTCCACTCTGTTCACTTCGTTCACTCCACTCTCCTGTCCTGCTCCAATCACCCACCCCCAGCAGCTCTATTCATATCCCAAGCAAACCACTCCCTCTCATTTCTAATATCCAGTTATATACAACCCTACTTTGTCCCCACCCACATTACATTCACACTTTACCTACTTTTATTTAACCAAACTTATCTGTTTCCCTTACATCCATCACCTTGAATTCTCACCCCCCCCCACTATTTCTTTGCATCTTGCTCTACTTCAGCATGACAATACAGTCACCACCTCAAATTAGCTTACATTAACTCCAGGCTTACAACCTTCTCTTCTACTTTATACACATCAAACTAACATTGCACCATAATTTTATTACTGACCAATCACATCTCCCCAAGCCTTCCTTATCACAAACCACAAGGCCTGAACATCTAACCAAGTTGTCAAAGCCCTCCTCGAAGTCAAAACATTTCTGACCATACTTTAAGCTGTTCACATATCACTAGATAACATATATCTCTATTTACACCTGATATTACATTTTAACACTTAAATACCACTTTCACTATTTTTAAACCTACCATCACAGTTGACATGCTCCTTCTAACCTGCCTAACTTTTTTATTCTTAATTCTTAGCCTCACTACAACCATATCCTCACATACCCCCACACACCAGTACACATCAACAACCTCCTCCAACGGTCCAACCATCTCCCCTATTAACAACTCAGCTTCTCACATATCTCCACCCAGCTTTTCTTGTATACCCTCCCATATTATTCAACATGCAGATTGGCCTCCTCACCTTCTATGAAACCACACTTGAGACACCAGTACCATCACCCATGAATAAAAAACACTCCCCATGGTATTCATTCCTCATTACTTATCTACTCAAATGTGGAGACTTACATCCTAACCCAGGCCCACCCTCTAATCCTAGCAACAAGAGTGAACCCAAAGATTTAAACATACTTACACTGAACCTTAGAAGTATATGTAATAAAATAGCCCCACTGCATGCCTGGATTGATCAAAATAAACTTGCCATACTAGCCCTTACCGAAACATGGCAACAGCCTAATGTAAAAGACTCAGAAATAATATCCCCAAACTTTGCAATAACCAGAAGAGATAGATCTAAAAAAAATGGGGAGGGATAGCCATTCTATATCCCTCTACACTCAACTTTACACCCTACACCAGTAATATACTTATCTTTTCTAATGCTGAGGTGCTAATCTCTTTTTTAAACCTCAATACATCAAAAAAAAATTGCATAATAGTACTTTATATCCCACCCATGTCACAATATACCATTGTTGGAGAATATTTTATCCTGGACATCCCAAACAGTAAACCTCAAAACAATAATCTTAGGAAACGTAAGTATAGATTGGCAAACCAGAGCTTCCAGCTACACTACTAGTAGTATAAATATGTAAGTTTTGTCTCAGCTTATCAATACTCCAATAAAATGCAGCAAAGATATTACCTGCCAGCCCACCCTAGACTGGATCCTAGTATCCCACCCTGCCAATTACCCCTCTTCCGGTACACTGTCTAGTTCCCTGAGCAATCATCTGCCAGCTTATTCCCTTAGAACGAACAAACAACCAACAACTAAAAGTACACAAATTAAAATCAGTTAGGAATTCAACTGATTTTTGTCAGCATAAATTCAACAATCTCCTACATGAAATAGACTGGACACCCCTTAAATGACTACCCTTAATGACACTGTACTATACTTTAACAACACCTTCCTTCACATACTTAATAACCTAGCTCCCATTTGTATGAAAAGAATCAAACAGAGCTTGGCACCATGGCTCTCTAAGGAATGTAAACACCTGAGGAAGCAAAGGGACATAGCCTGGACATCCTGGAAACAAACAGAAATTAACAAAATCATGTTAATTTCAAAATACTATGTAACAAAGTGACAAAACTAATCAACAGAGACAAGAAGTCATACTATTCCCAGCTTCAACTCCAACACAAAAATCAACCCCCCAAAATGTTGATACTCCATATTTTCTATACTTAACCCTGAAACAAACATTACTGATACCACTCCATCACAAATAGCTGAAAACTTTAACAAGCATTTCATAAAATCAAGATCAGATGCTAACTAATACCCCTAATGCTGGACCCCCCCACCCTTCAACCTATTCAGACACCAACCCAATATTTATTTATTTGTTTGTTTATTTATTTATTTAGTTGACATTTGTTGACTAGGTTAGTCCAGCTGGGTCGGAGCCCTTTTTCAGTGGAGACCCAGGGAGAAAAGCTCCACAAAACATAGCTACTTAACTACATAACTACATTAACATGATACACAGCTGTATAAACAATAGTTACCAAGAGTAAAATTAAGCTGAGTTAAAAATGACTGGCAAATAGATTCTAAATGCCAGGAAAGTACACCTGGTACAATAAACTCTCTTTCGGCTTTTCCCGGTTAGGGGTCGCCACAGTGGAAATCCGGTCCACTAATGATTGGCAGTAGAGTTTTACGTGCTGGCTTGCCAGGCCTAACGCACAACAACAACACCATTCATGCATGTCGACACACATAAGACGCTCTAACTGAGAATCGAACGTGCAACATCTAACTGTGAGGTGACAACGCTACCGCAGCACCACCACCACAGTTTTTAAAGTACACCTGGTACAATACAGAGTAAAAAAGAAATCAAATAGAAAATTTACATTCTTCATTAGTTCAGCTGAATAGCAGCAGTGGGTAGAACTAGTTAAAACACAAAGAAATTCTGTTTGAGACTACAGTAAATATGCAAGTGCAAGGTAGGGAAACTATAACTAGTAGGAGTAATGTAGAGAAACATAGTGGAAGAGAAGCAAAGTAGGGTGACATAGGTATGGAACAAAGGTAGGAGGCAAGTTGGCAGAGAGGAATAAAGTCAAGCAGGGGGAAGATTACACTGACATTGCCTTGTGTTGCTTATGTGTTTTTTTATAGTATTTCTGAGCTAGTATTTAGGCTTAATATTTCGAATGTCCAGTGGAAGTTTATTCCAGCTCTCAGCCAGGGAATAGCTGTAAAGGTTCTTGCCAGTTTTGATTTTTGGCTTGTGTATAAAAAGGAGATGTTGTTCTGAGCTCTGAAGAGTTCTAGGTGGGGAGTAGGGGGGGGGGTGAGAGAGGTAATGCTGGGACACAAAGAGGACTGGTGAAGTATAGAATTAATTATATGAAGCTGAGAGAGGAGGTTGTGGGGAAGCTGTAGCCAGTTTAGCTTTCTGAGTGCTAAGCAATAATGAGAATAGTAGGGGTGTTTGGCAGCAAATATGGCTACCTTGTTGCAGGTGGACTCTTGTTTAGACAGAAGTGTGGTTTGTAAGTTGGTAAGGATTTGAGAGTGGTAGAGAAGGGTTTGGAGTAGGTAGGTATGAGATAGGGCTGTCTTGACTTTACTGGATAAAAACATTTTTGTTTCTATAGAGGAGTCCAATTTTTTGGTGGGTTTTCTTAATGTCGCTGAGTACAAGTAGGTCAAATTTCAGCTGGTCATCAATAATGACCCCAAGTAGTTTGGTGTGAGTTTCAACTGTGATAGGTGTATTATTATGGGAAGTAATAGAGAAAGAAGGTTTAAGATGATTCATTGTTTTTGGGACAAAGAGCAAAAGTTTACTCTTTTTGGTTTTAAGATTAGGTGGTTCTGTTGAGCCAGTTTTTGATAGACAAAAAGGAGTTCTGAGTTGTAGTATGTAGGTCAGAGGGGGTATCGGCTGTGGTGATGACTTTGGAGTCATCAGCATATTGTACCAGTGATAGTGGTGTGGAGTTAGATAACTGACTGGTAAAAAATATTAAACAGTAGTAGGCCCAGTATGTAACATTGGGGAACCCCCATATTTATAGGAAGTTCAGAGCAGATAGCAGAAAGCCATTTATCAGAATGGAAATGACTGCTGAGGTAGCTAGAGAACCAAGAGACAGTAGAGGTTGATAGGTTGAGCTCAGAGAGTTTAAGATGAGGGGGTGACAGACAGTGTTGAAAGTTTTTGAGAGGTCAAGAAAGAGGCAAGAAACTAGTTTGTTCTGGTCTCTAGCTTGTGAGATTGTGTTAATGAAGGAAACGAGAGCAGTAGCGGTGCTGTGACCAGGACGAAACCCATGTTGGGTGGGGGGTGATTAGGTTCTCTTGTGTGAGGTATTGTAGGATTTATTTGTGTACACATTTTCCAAGATCTTAGAAAGAGGTGATAGAATTGTAATGGGCCTAAAGTTGGAGAGTTCAGTAGAGCTGCCTCCTTTATAAATGAGTAAGGTGTAGACTTTTTTCCAAATTGCGGGGATTTTGGCCTCAGTAATGGACTGTTTAATGAGAATAGAGATGGGTAGGGCAAGGGAGTTAGCTGCTTTCTGGAAAAATAGTGGAGGGAGACCATCTGTTCAGGGGGAACAGGGTTTAGGTTTATGAGACAGGGATTTAATGTAGTTGGTGGATACAGCTTTTAGGGAGAAGGCCGAGGAGGTGTTAGAGGGATTAAGGGTGTTGGTGAGTGGAGTAGTGTCATTGTTGGCATTAGGATGGTTGGTTAATTTGTTGATGGTGTCTATAAAATAGGAGTTAAAGTTAGTAGCAGTTTGAAGAGGTGTGTTTGTAGGGCTAGGTTGGCGTGAGGAAGGGTTGCCTGGATGAAAGATATGTTTAATTGTATGCCAGAACATCTTTGTGTTATTTAGGTGTGACTCAGGAGTGTTTGAGTAGTAGTTCCTCTTATCATTGGTGACAGCTTTCTTAGCAAGGTTGCTTTGTTGTCTGTAGTGTTGGAGATGGGAGGGGAATATGGTTTTAGTCCAGAGCTTCCAGGTTTTATCCCTCTGAGCCATTAGGGAGTGAGTGGAGTTTGTTAACCAATTGGTACTTTGGTTTGCCCTTAGGGAAGTTAGGCTTCCAAGTTACAGACTTTGTTTTAGGAGGCAAGGTTGTTGACAGAGCAGATTGTGATATTGTCATGAATGAATGAGAGTGTTATGGGAACACTGGAGGATTGGTAGAGGTAGGTGACTGGTAGGTGGGTTCCAGGGAAAAGCTGTAAGAGGAGAGGTTGTATAAGATAGTTAGGGTAGAAGTAGTTAGAAGTGCTAGGAGCAAGGTAAAGAAGCCGAAGTGACGTAGTAATGTAGTAGGTGGAAGAGGGTTTGATGCAGGAGTAGTAGAGATGTAGATATAAAGGATGATAAATGGATATGGATTAAGATCAGAAGGAGTTAGAGTGTGCCAGTCAGTTGTTAGCTAGTTAAGGTGATGCTTAACAATTAATGTTAAAGGTGGTGGTAGGTATGGAAGGAGGGTGGAGATGGAGTAGTGTGATTGGAGGTTAGGGGTTAGAGGGAGGGGTATATAGGGGAGTCATTTACTGAGGGAGAGAATAAAGGAAATTATGTCAGGGGTGGATGAGAATGGGGGTTGGGTAGGGGAGCTGAGTGAGTCTGAGTGTAGCGAGGGTGAATGGAGCGAGCTTGCCCAGCTGTATGAGGTAAGTGGATGGTCAAGAAAACAATCAGAAAAGTTTTATGCAGGAAGGTTTGCTAGGCGTAATCTTGGGGGTTACTGAAAGTGGGATAGGGGAGAGAGAAACCAGAGAGTTCAGGCACCTAGGCCCAATGTCCTGTTACAGAGCAGGCACATGTAAGTAGTGTGGTATTACACAAAAGATATTGTAGTTGGGGCAGTTGAAAGGAGTCTTAAGGGAAGCAGTTGAGATGGGCTAACTAGGTGAGTTGTTTTACCTTGTGTTACAGTGATATCTAATGGGTAGAGAATGGAAATATTAAAGCTAAGAAAGAAACTCAGGAGCTAGGAAGGAGGGGACCTGGTGGGGAGATGAATGCTCTCGGGGCTCCTTTGCGAATGTGCTAGCCCTTACAGAGACCAGGACACAAACTATTAACAAAAGACAGTAGGTTATTTCTAAATTAGCATAGTTAAGCAGTAACAGCTAATTTTAACAGGACTAGGACCGCAAAGCTTGCTAAATCATAGGCTGCACATATGTTGTTCAATGGGGGTGTTTCTGTCCCATTTTATGTGCCGTTTGGGAGCCTGTTTATAGTTTTCTAAGTTTTCAGTGGGCTGTCGTCCAGGAAAGCAGCAAATTCAGGCTGGTGGGTGGAGGGTAGACCGGCACACATTCCTGTTGTGAAGAGGCTGAAAAAGAAGAAAGAAACACAACACAATAAAGGTAAGCCCGTGGCTCAAGGAGGAAGTAAGCAAACATAGTTGTAGTGTGTGAGAAGGGACTGAAGGCTATATTCTAGTTGGAATTAAATAGCTGAGGAGCTTCAATACACCACAGTAGGCAGGAGAAGAAGATGGGAGAATGAAGTCTTTCAACTTTTCCCAGTTAGGGGTCGCCACAGTGGAACTCCGGTCGAAGCAGCTTATGCACTTCTATGAGAAAGTGCAGTGCTAGGAGTAGCAATACAGTTCACAGGAAAAACAGGGCAGGGCAGAATAAGGGGACAGGATACAGTGTTAACAGGGTGGATGGAGAAAATCAATAGTGGATATGGAAAACAAGAGCAAGAAAGATGGTGGGGGATGTGGCCAGAGTAATGGTACAACCGACAAATGCAGCTAGAATTGTTACAATCCATTGGTTCAGACAGAAACAGGTAAGAGATAAAGTGGGAGAACGTAAACAGGTTAAAACAAAAGGTAGTGGAGGCAGAAATAAGGTTAGTGCATTTGGTATGCCATCAACTACTTCTAACTCTGTCATTAATCACCCCCTACTCAACAAAATTTCATACAGACCCCATTCTCATTTTAGCCCATACCCACTGACATCCAGAAACTGCTACAAAAACTAAAACCCTACTCCACCTCAGTTGATAATCTTCCACCACATTGCCTCAAACTGGCTGCCAACTCAATTGCCTACCCAATCAGTATCCTTATAAACAGGTCTTTATCTGAATCAGAAGTACCTACCATATGGAAACTAACTCACTTCACCCCCATCTACAAAGGAGGCAAATTTTTTGAACCATCCAATTTATGAGCTATATCGATCTTGTCACCCATATCCAGAATTCTCGAGAGAGGTATCCATTAGCAGGTAATGAATTATCTATTGCAAAACAATATTTTAACCAAAACCTAACATGGCTTCTGACCCAACCACAGCACATCTACAGCCCTATTATCCTTTACAGACACAGTGAACAAGGCCAGAGATGCAGGATGCTATACAGCCTCAGTATTCCTTGATTTGTCCAAGGCCTTTGACACAGTGCCTCACCCCTTGCTATTGAACACACTGTCTAACTTAGGCTTCTCACATAACACAGTAAAATGGTTTCAGAGTTACCTCAAAGATCATAAATAGGCAGTGAAATGGTCCAATGAACTCTCACCCTTTCTCCACAACCCTGCTGGAGTCCCTCAAGGCTCCATCCTCACACCCCTACTCTTCAACAATTTCATAACAAACCTTCACACTTCCTCTCACCCTGGCACCCTCATTCAATATGCTGATGATTCCAGCATAATCTGTACTGCTCAATCACTACCAGAACTACTTTCAAAAACTCAGCGGTCCTTTATTGCAGTTGAATCCTGGCTAAGAAATGCCCAACTCATTACATCCGAGTGATGCCTCCAGGTGCACCTGCAGTTAACTCCTACTGATGCATCTAAACATCAAATATTGCTTATTCATATTTGCATGAATAATTCCAAAACTATGCTAGCTACAAGGTTTTAAAAGATTTCATCTTAAAACTTAAACAATAGCAAACTCAATTTCATTATTATTTAACATCCATCTACTGCAGGTAAATGTATATTAACTGTTGTTTTTATGATATTAATTTATATAAATATAATTTTCACATTTTTCTAAATATCCCAACAACCAGCTAACACAGACAGAACTCTTTATCCTCAAATGGAAGCTCTCAGCTAGATGAATAAACTGCTGCTGACAATATGTGTGAAACTTGAGTGGTTGCTGAGATATTGTAAGTTGTTTACAAAATATTGCAAATGTAATAGTTACTCCCCTGGATTCACTATCCTTCCATGCAGGACTAGCTTAATCCTACAGGGAAGCATCCGTTTAGGAGCAGGACAGCAGTACGCCATGCATATTAATGAAGGTGTACTGCCTGAGCTCGAAAATGGACACGGAGCATGTACGAGTGCAGGGGGCATGTCTGAGAGCAGAGCTCTCAGAATATACACACCCCTGGAGTGAAGAACACCAGAGTATGAAGAAGAATGAGCGAGACTGCTCATAGGTGTTTGCATACCCCCAGCAACATCCCCCCACGTTTACAAGATCAATAGTTAAAACATTAAATATAAAGAATTTTTTTTTTATGAAACAGATTGAATTTAACCATAGGTGTGTGGGTTTGCCCATTGCTTAGCTATGGTTAATGCAGCTTAAATGGCACAAGAGGATAAAAAGCAAGATACATGCAAATGAAGCAATACAGCAATAGTGTAGTGGGCAGAGCATTCGCTTTACGAGCAGTCATTCCCAGTTCGAGTCCCACTCCAGTACAATCCATTTTCCATGCCAAATCACTGTATGATCAATTTATTTTGTTGCATAACCTACGATAACATATATTTATAACATTTATATATTTATAACATATATTTGTGAACTGGAGTGCTGCGTTAAATGCAGATGTGAGGTGTCATTGTCATAATGTTGCAAAGTCCACAGATAATCACAATTGCCCCATACAGTATATGTCCACAGGAATCAGGGATACAAATGGAAGGTAAAAAGTGTAATGAATGATAATTCCATACAGTTTCCAAATCCACCACCTTCCCAAAAACCATTAGACATTACTGTCTAAATTAGTGCGCTGGTAAGCGGGAGTAAGCACTAGTAAGCAAGTGTAAGCACTATTAAGCAGTAGTAAGTGGGAGTAATAATATTTAAGCAGTGGTAAGCCAGTTTAAGCCCATTTGCATGGGGGTAAGCAATGCGCATACAGGTTAAGTAATATTAAAGCTAACTCTCTGTAAGCATATTTAACCGGAGATTAGCATTGCTTACCTTTGCGCAAACATGCACAAACCCACTTACAATTGCTTAAAAGTGCCTTAATCACTGCAACAGCAGATGTTCTGGCCAGAAACAAAATAAACAGCCTTTGCAGGTCTTGAACCCAGTACCCTGTACACTATAGTCACAGTAGTTAACAACTAAGCCATCACAGCAGTACACACAATTGAGGTATCACCAAACAGATCCTCACTATAGGAAATTAAAACTGAACATGTGAAAGGAATCTATATACAGTCTTATGTTTTATAACCTACTACATAACATAAATATGTGTACTGCATTAAGCCCAGATGTGAGGTGTCATTGTAATAAAGTGTTGAAATCCCTGAATAAAGACAAGGACCACATACAGTGTACGTACACATGAATCATGGATACCAAACACATATATAACATGTAATGAATAATAAATCCATGCCACAATGCAAATATAATGTAACGTAAATATTAAGCAACACTAAGCATTGCACAGCCCTACTTAGAAGGTGTAAGCAATGTGTAGGCCGGCAAACTCAGTCTGTCTGTTGGTATACCCCTTTAAGCAATGCCAACCATAGGTAAGCAGGTTTGCCCATAGATTAGCCTTTTCAAAACCATCCAATCACAGCAAAGTGTGGGAAACCCGCCCTATTTAGACCAAACAGGCGGAAATACATCTCATAACTGGTTGTAGCTTCTGCTTGTAGGCACTATGTCTGGAATGGGAGAGGGTGTGCACTTTTGGGTGCAGCGCTGGGGCATCCAGGAGTCCAGGGTCATGGCAGGGCTCCTTGTGAAAGACCATGAAATGAAACTGCTGCAGGGCCAGTACCAGGGTTCCCAATACAAAGCGGAAGCCTGGGACCATCTTGCCTGTGACCTCACCAGTGCCACTGGCATACCCCGAACTGGTGAGCAGGTCAGGCATCACTATGCCGACCTGAAGCAGTGAAAGGGGGATCTCTTGGATCAGTGGATCCAAGAGGCTAGGAGGACAGGGGAGGTCCCAGATGTGTGTAAGTATCCGTCCACTACCTTTTTAATAATTGCCAGCTCATGTATATTGTGGATAGGTATGGCTAAATATTCCTGATATGTCTTTCACAGCAGAAAGTGAGCAGACTATGAACCGGGAGACCCATGGATGTCTATTGGAGAGGTTGTGATGCAAAGCAGTTAAGTAATACTCTTGCAAGTACTGTCATAGGAAATAAATCTAAAAGTAGTAGTAAGTTAATTGTCTGTATAAAACCTGTATTGTTTAAGCATGCATTGCATAAACCAGACAACATGGCAAGAAGAGTCTCATATAGGTTGCATGTAAATGAAAGCATAATAGCCTGACAATAAAGGTCTAACTGCTGAACTGCATGTGTTTACTCTGGTATCATATGGTAATGTAGATTTGCAATCACTTAATAGTACTGTTGTATTAAGCACTGTTACCCACACTGTGCTACATAAATAAAATATGTAGGAATGTCTGTATATGACTGGTGTAATCCCAAGAGGTCATATAGTACAACTGAGAGAGACATAGACAAAAACAGTAAAAAGAAAGGCAACAAAATCCAAATAGCACACTCAACTGAGATGTGAACTTTTGTATTTTTAGCACACACAGCCATGGTTTGAATCCTGGGAGTGGTAGTAGGCTGCATACAGAATCATACCCCACAACTGTACAGGTATGTCCAGAATGTCCAGTAAATCAGCCCATTTCTGCTGCCTGTCACCCTGTCCAGCCTGGGAAATCAGTGGGATTATCCGAGATATTTAGGCAGCAAACAAGAAATACAACTGATTGTAAAACATCTATGAGAACAAACCTGTCACTCTGGCAACTCCCCAAAATGTTATGAGAGTAATAAGCTAAGTATGTCCCATCTACACCCCCTTGTTGTCAAGCTGTGACCAGAGTGTGTACAGTAACAGAGTGAGATGTATGTGCATAATACTAATGTGGAATCTGGTAATTTGTGTGGCAACATTCAGGTACTGCTAACAAACATTGCTCCCACAGGTCTGTCAGATACGAACACTGGGCCTAGAAATAAAAGATTGATATCCTGTACTGGTAATGTTTACTCTGGTATTGAATGTCATTGTTACTGTTGCAGTTGCTCTCAATAATAAGGTATTATTCATCACTGTCGCCCACACTGTGCTACATAATACAACTGTCTAGGAAATTCTGTATAAGAGTGTTGTAATACAAGGTCAGAATGTAAAACCACAGGAGAATTATATACAGATATACAAATATATCAGGTAAGAGATACACAGCAATATCTGTATAGCACACACAACTGTGATGAACAGTGTTTTATTTTTAGCAGACAGCTATGGTCTGAATCCTGGGAGTGGTAGTAAGCTGTATGCAGAATCATACCCCACAAGTGTACAGAAATGTCCAGAATGTCCAGTTAATTGGCTCATATCTACCGGCTGTCACTTTGTCCCCCTGGCATATCAGTGTGCTAATCTCTGACATGTAGGCAACATTTCATGGCATACAACTGACTGTCAGGCCTGTACATATTTTACATATTTGGAAAATGTCAATGAAAACAAATCTGTCATTGTACAATTCACTAAAGGTTTAAGAGGGCAATAGTTGAAATATGTCCCAGTTCGCCTGCATGTGGTCAAGACATGCCCAGAGTCTGTACAAAAAGAGATGGACAGGTATGTACATAACATCAACCTGGAATCTGGGAGTATGTGTAGGAGCAGTTAGTTAATGTTAACAAACAATTTCTCCACAGGCATACCAGGTAAGAGGTGTATACTGCAGGTAAAACCAGTTCATGTATATAGTTGTCGACAGCCATACCACTGTTCAAACTAATGCAATAGAGTACTGCACTAATACTTGTAAGGTACAGATAACAGCACTGACTAGGAAAGTAATGCGAACTACAGGAATATACTAGTTGTTAATTGACATGTGTCTCTCCCCCCACCATATCTGTAACAATAAACTAAATACCCAACTCAAATGGTATGTGCTGACTTAACACTAAGGATGGGACAAATGTCATATTCTTTGATAATTATTTAAATCTGTTTCTATGCTTGAGCTATGCTGAAATACTCCCACACTGGTGGCATGGTGCCAACAATGTACCTGCATGCTGTTGTAGTTACCATTGTGGTCCCATATATGCATGTTTTCTCTTTGCTATGCAACTGTTCCATATCTGGTGTTTGGATTAATGGGGATATCTGTGTATGCTGTTTTACCTAATCCTGGAATGTGTTGACTATTACTAACCCACATATGTTGATAAAACTTAAACACCATAGCACATATGGGAATGAGGGTCCCAACGGACCCACCTGTCCCAGCTCAGCTGGCCGTGGCACCAGGCACCAGCACATCTTGGGCCCAACCTGGGACCTCCTTATCTATTAGTCCGGCACCACCTTGGGCGGAACTGCCTCAGGGGATGGGACTTGCCCCCCGGGAGTGGGTGTGGACAGGAACCTGTCACCCGTCACCAGGTCCAGGTCGTGGTGTGTAGCGAGCTCCACAGGGAATTTGGAGATCTGCTGCGCCAACTTGAAGGCTGTGTCTTGCGACTAAAGGGTTGGCCTGCCTCTCCTTCTCAGCCACCAGCACAGCTACCTTCGGGGCTGTGAAGGTGCAGTGGTGACTGCCCATGGGTGGGGACCTCAGTCCCACTGTTTCCACTAGGGGGCTCATGGGCTTCTGATTTCCCAACATCCCTCCCCATCAAGGTGTTTACCTCCAAATGTGTCATATACCACCCCTGTATGTGTCTTGTCTTGTCTGTTAACCGACCCAACCTACCCCCAAAATATACCTACTATCCCTCCCCAACATCCCACTCTCACCTGAAAAAAAAAGGACAATCTCTTCCCCCCCAAAAAATCTCGCCCCATACATAGCTGTCCATTTTGCACGTGTCCACTGGACACATGTAATCTGGTCTAATTGGCTTAACAACATATTATTGTTGTCCTTACCGTTTTCTCAGAGGTAGGAGTGTCTAAATCTATCTCCAAATTTAGTGTATATGCACAGCTGTTGCTGTAAAAGAATTGGGCAACTATGGACCTTCCCTATACCCTTCCTGCACATCCCTAGCTATTTTCCCTACTGTCTTTCCCTCTTTGTGCCCCTTTTTCACCAATTTCTTATCAACCCTTTTTTATTTCTTTTAAAGAAATTATCATGGGGGTAAGCGGGAGTAAGCACTTCTAAGCAGCAGTAAGTGGGTTTAAGCCTGTTTGCGAGGAGGTAAGCAATGCCTACACAGGTTAAGCAATTTAGAAGCTAACTGAGTATAAGAAACTGTAACCAGAAGCTAGCAGTGCTTACCTCCTAGCAAACCTGCGCAAACCAGCTTACAACTGCTTAAAAGTGCCTTAATCCCTCTGTATCCAATGGCCCTTGTTCTGCCCAGCAACAAAATAAACAGCCTCTGTAAGGCTCAAACCCAGGACCCTGCACACCATAGCCAAAGGAATTTGCCACTAAGCCATGTCAGATACACATAGCCCTGATGTTTTTACAAACATATCATCCAGCACAGTCATTCAACAGTACAGGAAATGTATTTATACATGTAGATGTATGTGTGTGTGTGTGTGTGTGTGTGTGTGTGTGTGTGTGTGTGTGTGTGTGTGTGTGTGTGTGTGTGTGTGTATGTTGTTGTTATGTCTTTCGGCTTTTCCTGGTTAGGGGTTGCCACAGCGGAACTCCGGTCCGCTAATGATTGGCAGTAGATTTTTACATGCCGAGTTGCCGGCCCTGACACACAACTTTCAACAAAGGTACGCCCATTCATGCATGTCTCCACACAGAAGATGCTCTAGCTGAGAATTAAACAGGACAACGTCTTACTGTGAGGTGACAATGCTACCGCAGGACCATCACTGCAGTTGTGTGTGTGTGTGTGTGTGTGTGT
The DNA here is from genome assembly GCF_019279795.1 of Protopterus annectens. Classification (NCBI taxonomy): domain Eukaryota; kingdom Metazoa; phylum Chordata; order Ceratodontiformes; family Protopteridae; genus Protopterus; species Protopterus annectens. The sequence continues at coordinate 627,318,385 of NC_056739.1, forward strand.
GTGTGTGTGTGTGTGTGTGTGTGTGTGTGTGTGTGTGTGTGTGTATATATTTATATCTAAATAGATATATACATATATATATATATATATATATATATATATATATATATATATATATATCTACCCACACAGACACCTATGCATACATGTAATACAGCTATAGATATATATGTCTACATATATATGTCTATATATATATATATATATATATATATATATATATATATATATATACAGCAATATATATATATATATATATATATATATATATATATATATATATATATATGTGTGTGTGTGTGTGTGTGTGTAAGCATATATATCAATATATGTATATACAGATATATACTTATAGATATAAACGAGAACATATCAAATACATATATGACCACAGACACCGTTAATGGGGATGAGGGGGCCCAAGCAATATACATCTTGTAAGTATTGATATCCCCCCGACACAGCCAAATAGGTCTGCCCTGCAATACAATACCAACTGTTGCAAGTCCCATAACCAGGACCTGACACAACATTGGCACAAGATGTTAACAGTAATCCATCCCACCTGTATAATGTGAGGCTGTTATCAATAACATATCATGCAGTACAGTCTGGCTACCATAGGGAATGTACAATGTGGAAGCAATAAACATTCCTAAGATACATATACACAGACACATATATGCAGATACATATATATGTATGTATATATATATATATATATATATATATATATATATGTATATATATATATATATATATATATATATATATATATATATATATATATATATATATATATATATATATATATATATATATATATATATATATGTTACTACACATACACACAGAGAGATATGTATAGGAAGATACATATTTAGAGGGTGCCCCCCCTTAAGGTACAGCCAGTATGCCTACAGTTGCTACCTTACCAACTGGACATTGTATGAGTCACTCATACAAAAGACAATTGTTGCCTGCAACATATACCCACAGAGAGGTCAAAGGATATAACACCACAGACAGGTTGCATACATGAGAAAGCTTTATTTGTGTACTATTACAGTTGTATATGCCATGTGATATAGTTGTTTAGACTCTGAAATACACATAAACAGACTAATGCAACTGTCAAACAGATAAATTAATACAGTATTCTGGAAAGCATTACATATTTTGCTGTCCAGGCCAAGGCATTCAAGTAGTACAACAGTAAAAACAGACTGGGCCACAGGATAACAATCAATCAACAGTAAATAATGCAGATGTATAGTCCAGCTGCCTCTATCTACACTCTGTACACAATCCATAGGGGATAAAGACCTCAGTTGACACAATGGGATGTATCTGCTACATAACAAGACATAACTGAAATCATTGCAATCACACTGACAAACTGAACAGTCTGTATGGCAGGAAGCAGTAGGCCTGCATTTACCCAAGGTGAATTGTATGGCAATGTACATCCATATACCTTAAGGCAGCTTACCCCTGATACCCTCACATTTTTAACAGCCTAGGTTAGTTATGGTGCACCCCTTCCCCATAGACTGACATACAGAGCCATATACCAATGTTACATACACTGGCCTCTGGACTGCATAGGAGCAAACATGTATTGTGCAGATGAAGCCCACACATATATGGACCCAACCCCACAATATGCATGGGGCCCACAACAGCAGTGGAATAATGGAAGGAATGGCAGCATGACATGCTCACAGGCCACTACATAACAACCTCTGACAGCATGCCATATGGACAAAGCCTGGTACATAGGTGGAGGAACACAGGCCCATATGTGAAATAGTGTTGTTATACACTAAGCAAGTCACTGGTGTTACAGAATAGTCTGCAACATACCCTTAGTCGGGACTATGAAGTCAGAAACACAAATGGATGTAGCCATGTACTGATAGCACTCAATACACACACACACACATCCAGTGATATATCTGACACAAGACCTGTGTGGTGGACAGGCAAAAAATAACACGCACACCTCTGGCCATCAAGTGGATAGGCACACAGCTGAGAGCTAAGCAGACAGACTGCAGTCCATGTTAAACTAGTATGTACACACAAACCCTGTAACACTGGTGCTATACAATGCATACAACAACAGCACTCACACTCTGTTTGTAGTTCTGAAACCTTATACAAATATGTAGCTGGCCTGAGTGTGCAAGTTCTTGTAAGAAGTACTGCTACCTGCTGTCTGTAGCACTGCTGCCCACACACAGAAAGGATGTCTACCATACAGGAAAGGTAAAGGGACCATGCCCACATTATGTATGGATTTATAGTAGTGGGTTGCCATGACAGTGGTAATTGGAAGTACTACACAGCATGTTGCATGCAGGTAGCAAGTGGAGGACACTGACTGATGCAGAGGCCATCACCTGATCATGTGCATCACCCACAAAATCCATGCTGCAATCTATTCCAAGCAGCTCACTCCATTTACTGGAGAGAAAGAGAGAGAGAGAGAGAGAGAGAGAGAAAGAGAAAACAGAAAACAGATCCAGAACCACAACCACACCAAAAAAAAAAGGAAACAAAGGAAGCAGTCTAAGGCCATAGCTAAGGAGAGAAAAAAACTCCTACAAGGACACTATCCCCACAACATAGTATATATGTATGCAATTGACTGTAGTACTTGGTCCATAATTCTTGGGTAGATGATGTGGAATGATATACATGTGGCATCAGGTGCTGCTGTTATAATGATCTTGTGACTTCTGTTACCTTCTATTTTATTTCTTCACTACTTAACACTTACCACTCCACTATCCTTCTCCTCCTGATTATATTACTCAGATTTCTGAGGGTTCATATAAATAACTAATCTACTTACATAATTGTCTTTAAATGTCCTTTTCTCTTTCTTAAGATGTTAGATAATGCTAAATAAGTTATGCATTTTTTATTACAAGAATGTTGTGTGCATTTGTTGTACAACTGTTAATTTTGTATGCAATTAGTTTGTTTTTTGTTATTATATTTTCCAGATACTGTATATCTCCCTCCTTACATTTTTATGCTGCTCTTTATTTGCATCCTATGTAATAGTTACTATGTCTATGTGGAGCTTTTCTCCCCAGGCCTCGGCTGAAAATGGAAATATATCCAGTTAGACTAGTCCGGTTAACAAATGTAAAATAATATAAATAAAATAAATCTTCAGCTGAACAACTGCTATGGACATTAGAGTCTGTCCCTGTGAGTAGTGGGCCATATCCGTCAACTGTGTAGAGCAGCACCGACTGACAAGATGCAAGCCAATATAGTGTGTGTTGTGTAATGAAAGGGATGTATATTACTGTGGCCAATAGCTGGTAGTGAAAGTAATGCCATAATGATGGACATGTGGGTTCCAGAGCCCACCACTTGCAGGACACTCAGGTTAACATGTATTGTAGCATACTGAAATGCCATAGGTGTGTAATAGGTTTATCTGCAATCTGGCCCTACATATGCCCCCCCTAATGTTAGGCTGTGTCCATGTGTGGCACCTGTCTGTGTTGTAGCAAGGCAGAACAGTGCAGCTGTGCAGGAAGGAGAGTTAGAGATTGTGGACCTAATGTCTGAATGTACCCCATACATAGGTATGTATATGTGTACATATATATATATATATATATATATATATCTACATGTATGTCTACAGATATACAGATACTCATATGTAGACACATATATATATATATATATATATATATATATGTATATATATATATATATATATATATATATATATATATATATATATATATATATATAAACATTTTATATATATATATATATATATATATATATATATATATATATGCATATATCTACATATATACAAACACACACACACACACACACACACACACACACACACACACACACACACACATATATGTATGTAAATACATGTCTCCTATATTACCTACATATGCCCCCCTGTGAGGGAACAGCACACATAGCAATACACACAGATATATACAGCTGTAAGTATGTGCAACATGGATGGGTATGTCACATGTGAACCCCTTGTTGGGACCACATTTCCCTTGTCTGTGAAGTAGGGAATGGGAATATGGGGAAGGATGGCAGGTATATTTGTGGAGGTGGTCCAGGTTGGTAGATATACAGGGGTGGTATATGACACATGTGGTGGGTAAACATCCTGGATGGTGTGTGTGTGGTCTGCGATGTGGAAGCTTCATGGGCCCCCATATGAAAAGAATGCTAACAAGCCCCCCACCCATTGCTACTCACAACAGCAGCCCATGGTCCTGAAGGTGTCTGGGCTGGAGGCTGAGCGGGAGGAGTATGTGGACCCTGTGAATGTGTACTGGGTGCCTCAAGGTGATTTAGCACATCCCACAAGTTTCTGTGGAGCATCCTATGGAACAGACCCTGGACCTGACCTCAGGTGACAAGATCATGTCTGTGTGTGCCCCGGGGGGGACAACATCCCCTGATGTGGTTCCACCTGAAGGTAGTGCTGGACCAGCAGATGAGGAGGCCCCAGGGTGGGTCCCACATGTGATGTGGCCTGGTAACATGGCCAGATGAGGTTGGAGAGGTGGTTCTGCTGGCAAATATTCCCTAAACATGCTATTGTGTCACTGTTATAGAACATATGTGGGTAGTAATAGTCTACACAATCCCAGAACATGTCCAACAGCATGCATAGATATCCCCAATAACACAGAATGCCAGATGTGCAGCAATCACATAGCAAGCATACCACATGCATATATGGAACCATAGTGGCCTTGACAATGGCTTGCAGGTGAATAGTCCATAACAGGCCAACAGTGACAGTGTTCACACAGGGAACATGGCAACAAACACATAGCACAAAGTGTGGTACAATACAATATATGTCCCACTGGTAGGTAAGGTGTAGCCATACCTATTGAGTTGTGTGAACAGTTTGTTGTCACTGATATGGTGGGGGAGTGACAGAGATGTGTATTAAGTACTATGGTAACCTTGCTGTAATAGTTGCTCAGACCTGTTTCCATCTTTATGTCTTTAAGGCAAGATGTCCCATGGCCACCTACCGATATATTCAGCGGCAGAAAACGAGGTTGTGCTGAACTATCTTATCCAGCACTAGCCTGTCCTGTTTGGCAGAGCCACCCATGAGCAGCAGGAGTGGCCCACCCTGTGGAATGATCTAGTCTACAGGGTCAGTGATGTTGGCCTGCATAACCACAATTATGAGCAGGTCCGGCATCATTGTTCTGACCTGCTTCACAATGCCCGTCGACATGCTGCTGCAGTCCAGGGGGATCACCTTGCAACAGGAGGGGGTCATGCCATCCATCCTCCCTGGCACATGTTGAGGAGCTCCTCGTCAGCCTCGTGGCACCTGCCTATCCACACATCCAAGAACTGGCAGACACCATTGTGGAGGTGGATGCTACCCACACACCAGCTGAGGACCATGCAGGTAAGGCCACAGGGAACATCAGTAGACCACTGTTGTGTATGTGTTCGCATCTGTACAGGTAGATCATGCATGTCTGATATGTCATATATATAGTTTGTTGCTGCATAGTAGTAAACAGATGTGCAGAAGTGGTAGTATTGTGGACTTGTACTGTAATGCTGCACCCACTCTGTAGCAATGCCACAGCTATGGCCACTGACATCACATCTCTCACACTCTTATGTAGGTCCCTCTGTTATACCATCAAGGCAGCAGCCTGTAGCTGGTGAGTATGGTTTATGTTGATGCTTGCCAATACATCGGGCATGTAATGGCTATGTATATTCTATGCACACATCTAACACACCTACCCATAATGCATGCTGTACATGTTCACATATTGTTGTTGTTAAATGCACTGCATCACAGTGGTGACCATGATGGGGTATCCAAAGGGTATGTCAGACACCTGCAAGATAACTAACATCCTATCATTGCAAAATGTGTCCACAGGGATTAACGTAATGGTGGGACACATGGCCTACAGTAGGCACATGTGTGAAACATCACCCTTATACAGTGCAACAACAGTGTATATACCAGTATTACAATGGCAACTGTTAGAGATCTACACTATGGCATAACATAGTACTGTGGTCCACATTATTAGCTGGGACTAGGCTGTAACACTTGGTGTTCAGTGTATGGGACACTGCAAACTAACACACATGTGTTATCCATACTTGTCAAGCATCTGCAAAAAGGCTGAAGGTGGGGAGGGTGTGTCAGCATGACACACCAGTGTACTGCAGCAGGGATCCTAAGGATGCTAAGAATGGCTGTATCTGCACTCAGTCAGGTTCAGGAACTGTGGCAGATGTAAACCTACCCCCACAGCAACAGTGATGGCAGTGTGTGAACACCAAGGGATGTGGACATGAGTAGACCTTGCGATCATGCAAAGTTGGGGGACATGTGCAGGGCAGACTGACCATACACTGGCAAATGCAGATGGCCCATGCTAGTATACCCCTGCCAGGAATAGTGACTGCTGTAGTACACATAACAATAGATGCAACAAACCATCATGATAAGGGCGTGCACACATATGCACACACGGAGTGTATGCATTTTGGTCAGCATCCACACACCTAACACATTTCGTAGACTCTGAATGTGAATGTACGGGACATATGTCACATATCAGGCTCATGTACTGTTAATATAAGCAGTGATGTGGTCCCATGGAAGATCAAGGAAGGGTGCGTCATATCAGTAAGGGTGTGTACACTTCCATAGCCATGGTATGGTCAGACAGTTGTCAGTGTAATAGTATTGGATTGCTCATACATGGTCCACTGATGTTGAGATCTGTAAACCAGACATCAGGCATTCACAAATGACATCTGTCCACATATCATCCCAGGTTTGTGTCGCTGAAAAACATAGGGGCTGTGAGCATTAGAGAAGACATAACTGACACAGTACTACACATTCAGCAATGGGTTGTACACCTGTGAGGTTTGGTGCACAGTACATGTCAGGGTGCAGAACAGGTTCACAGCATTATTGTGTACATGGATGCAGTGTTTTCCAGTGGAAGGGGCATCACCTACTAACACAGCCCATGCATCACACACACATGTATACTGTTGCTAGCATGGATTGACTATAGCTGCACTGCATGCTGTTGTGTACCATATGTTATGCATGTTGACAGATGGGTAATGGGAGGACTGTGTGTACTATCTTTGTGCAACCTCACCTATATGCATGTGTGTGTGTGTGTGTGTGTGTGTGTGTGTGTGTGTGTGTGTGTGTGTGTGTGTGTGTGTGCATGTGTGTGTGGTTATTTTGTCTGTCGGATCAATCTGGTGGAGTGGAGGGAGGTTGATGCATGTAAGATGTGTGTGTGTGCATGTGTGTGTTTCTGTGGGTGTCCATGTATGCACATGTGTGATTGTGGGGTCGTTCATACAGCAGTACTTCCCTTTGTGATTGTGCAGTACATGGACATGGACTGACACATGACACACCAGGAATACTTGTGTGATATGTAATCACAGGACAGCTGATAGTATAATAAGGTCTGTAGCATGGAACATGCATTGTGAGGGAAAGTAGACACCAGGTATAACCTTAATATCAAATTCAGCAGAGAGGTGAACAACAACCCACGTATGCAGCACTACAGGTGCATTGGGGAATTACTAGACAACACCAGGGAGTGTATCCATATATTACAGTTGTCACATGATAGGTTGATTAAGCAGCATATCTGGCATGTACTGAGCAATACTTACACATGACACTTCAGTGCGTGACATTATGGAGTGAACGTAGTAGCCCATCACATATAGGGGCCATGCTTATGATGTCTGGACATACACAAGGTGAACACTGAATGACAGCAGTGAGACCATGTAAAACCTACTTCACTCAGGTCAAGGAGGTAATGGAGTAACAGGTCTTGTGTTGTGATCACTCGTCTAGGCATTTAGAGGAATGATATGTTAATGAGCAGTATTAATGGGTGTATGTTACCAAGTGTGATGCAGGATAGGGAACTTATGGGAATAAACATGGGAATGGCTGTAAAATCACAGACAGGTAAGTATTAAGGTGGAATGTGTGTGTGTGTGTGTGTGTGTGTGTGTGTGTGTGTGTGTGTGTGTGTGTGCGTGTGCGTGTGTACTGTTATGCAATGCTGTACAACTCTTAAAGTGTTTTCCCTCACAGGTGGCGAGGTGGGTCATGGTCCCTCCTGCATGCAATCTGATGTTGGTGTTCATACAGACACTAAAGATGATGATAGTACTGTTGAGGCACAGGTGGGATTGTCAGAGGCCGAAACTGCATAATTATTTGACATCCCCCTCTTAGCCACTACAACCCCTCACACAGTTTCAGTGCCTATACATACCCCATCACCAGTGGCCATAGCAGATGGACAGTTGGCGGTTGTTGGCAATGCACAGGAGAGTGTGGTATCCATGCCTATTGTGTCTGGTTACAGCAGGCATAGCTGGATGTCCGGCAGGGCACCACATAGGCAGATGTACCTGGGGGCTCATGGTAGCGCTGCTGGTCATCATGCCCCTGGCAGAAGCACCACAACTGGTACCACCAGGCGCATATTTCAGGCCGTCATGGGTGCACAGGCACGTATGGATCTGTACAACATACAGGGCCTGAGGCTGCAGAGGGCTGCTCTCACATCTGCAAGTGACAACTTCCATGAACTGTCTGGTGCCCTCCATGCTCATTCCGTGGTCATGGTTAGATGGTTTGGTGAGATGGTGGGCCTTACTGACCATGGTTTGTCTGTGCTTGAACATGTGGTGGGAGTGCGGTGATGGCCATGTGGATGTAGGCAAGCAACACCAACAGGTGGTGGTCAGTGTGGACGTGCTAGGACACCACAGCACTCCCATAGTAGCAGTACCAGCCCCAGAACTGCAGGGGGGTGCTGTCCACACCACACCACAGCAGGCCATGAGCACGTGGTCCTGGCCAGTCCCAGGAGGGACCTGGTTCCAGCGGACATCTGTCATCATCAGGGGAGAGTTGCACATCGAGGCCTGTACCTGGACATGCCCATGGAACCCCTGGCAGGCACATTCCACGTGTCCATGGCCGCAGGCGGTGAACTGGACACCCTGCCAGGTATGGTCTGCAGCTGTCCAAAAACAACTGTATAGGGCAGCTACATGGCAGAACTGTGTGCATGCATACCCACACACTATACGAACACACCTAGGGCAACTCCATACCTACACACACATCACCACACCTAGTTTAACTAATTACACCCCTCACCCACACACTTGGTGTCAAATGTATGGCCCACCCTCGGCCTCTGGCAAACCAACAATATACCCTGTGCATATGATGATACCTGTGGCATATCCCTGTCATCTATAACATTCATGCAGGGGCAGGCTAATATGGTTCTGATGCACACTGTGACTGTACTACAGTGTACCAATGTACTGCAGTGTAACATGTTGTCAAGAGTAATGTTTAATGAATACATGTCAGGTAGTAGCCATCCAGCAATGATGCATTATAGCTGTTAGCAACACTGGGTAATTGTGGTCTCCATAATGTTATCCATTTGTGTTGTAGGTGTACATGTGTCAGCAGGAGGATGGTCTGCAGTCATATTCCACAAGGGGTATGGCATTGTGGTGACACCATGGCTGTGACATATCCGGGGTACAGTTGAACACATGTTACAGGTTTGTGTAACTGTTATTGCCTGTGCCACATGGACAGGTGACCCGCTGGGACATGTATAATCAGCAACTTGATGTAGACCCAGCCACATACATGCACACTCTTACTTGGCAACACTTGGACTAGACCCCTACCTAGGTATATAGTGCTTCTGAACTGTGTGGCTTCCACTGCACACACCACACAGCCCACAGTGTTTAGGGTGAGGTGTGTTTCAGGTTACATGTTACATGCAGAACAGGGATGTAATGGTTGTATAAGGGCAATACATAGTGTGGCATACCATCATATACACATTAACAGACACATAACAGGCAGACACACATCCGAGAGACCTGGGCCTATCAGTGCTAACTAACTTGTCCATGTGTCCAATGTGTTACATGTAGGCTGCACACAGCACATGCATAACTGGGTTGGATTGTGGTATCAGTTACCTGTATGGTTGATGGTGACAGTGGTCACCATAAAGTGGTACATGGGACATGCTTTTCGGCCCCAAAACCATGCTTTTTGGCTCCAAAATCATGCATTTCGGCCCCAAAACTTGAACTGAACCACAAAAGGAGGGGGAGTATCAATACTCGTCAAAGATACCCACACCTCCAGGTTGGTGGCACAGCACGAAGCATCAGAGACTATCCATGTGCAACTAACAGTGGGTAAAACTGCCTTCCAGTTTATAGCCTGCTACAGACCACCCTCCCAAACCCAGGAACCCCACTCAGCCTTCCTGAGAACACTGGAAAATATGAAGGTCTCTCCAAACACCATTATATTGGGCGACTTCAACTACCCAAACATAGACTGGGAGCATTACTCTAGCTCCAACACCCTAGCCCAAAGGTTCCTAGAATTTATAAACTCAAATGGTATGGAACAATTTGTTACCACTCCCACAAGAGGGGAAAACATACTGGACCTGATTATCACCAACATGGGGACTCTATGCTCCAGACCAGAAGTGTATCCCTCACTGGTAAGATCAGACCATAAACTAATCTCACTGGATATTCCCATCCCAACCCCACCCCTGCCCAGAAAACCACAGTGAAAAACTTCTCTAAAGCAAATTTCACACTCCTCAAAACTGAGGTGGAATCCTTCAAAGCCCCCGGGCCTGTGGAAAATATGGCCCAGACTGCAGAATCCTTTATAAATGCATTCTATGAACACCTTCAGGAATGCATGGATCTTGCAATCCCAAATAAAACCAAGACACAATCCTCCAAAGGCAGACGTCCTGTCTGGTGGACCCCAGCCATAAACAAACTATACAATGGAAGGAGGAAGCTACTACATGATAGAGCAAAATCCCAAAAAGGGAAGGCATCTCTGATCAGTATTAGCATACGGGTACTCATACAATCGTCTAAGGCCAGCTTCGAGAGAAAAATTGCACAGGACACTAAGGATAATCCCAAGGCTTTCTTTAGTTATGTTAGGAACCTGGGTGGGAATTCCCAGATATGCTCAGAATTAGTCCAAAATGACAAAAAATGCACCAAACCCACAGACATTGCCAACATCCTAGCTGACAGGTTCAGCACAAACTTCTCCCCGTCCTTCCCACCAAAAGGGCAAATATCTATCCCAGCAGAGTGCTGCCCCCCTGACATCTCAGATGCTCAGGTAAGAGCCGTCCTCTCCAAAGCAAAAAACACAGCATCAATGGGACCAGACAGTGTCCCGGGCTGCACCCTACATGAACTCCAAGAAGAGTTAAACCCAAACATAAAACTATTGTTCAATCTCAGCCTTACTACAGGATATGTACCCAAAGAGTGGCATACAGCAACGGTGGTCCCTCTCCACAAAGGTGGTGCCTCAACGGATCCTGGAAACTATCGCCCCATAAGCCTGACTAGCTTGGTCTGCAAAGCTATGGAAAGGACCATCATGGACCTCATAAATAAAGATATTGGGGACCTACAGACACTGGACCCTACCCAGTTCGGCTTTGTTAAGGGCAAATCCTGCCTCTTAAACCTGGTCGATTTCTTTGAAACAGTCAACAAGGCCATTGACAAGGGGAAGGTGGTCCACACAGCCTACCTGGACCTCACAAAAGCCTTTGATACAATACCCCACTTGGGCATTATAGATAAGCTCACCAGCTTAAATATAAACCCCTATGTCACTAGGTGGGTTGCAAACTGGCTCAAGGACAGAACCCACATGGTTAGAATTGCTGGAGCCATGTCAGACTCCAAACCAGTTACAAGTGGCATCCCACAAGGCTCAGTCCTGGGACCTCACTTGTTCGGTATATATTTCTCGGAAGTACAGGCCAACACAGAGGGACTGTGGCTGACCAAGTTCACAGATGACTGCAAACTGGGTGCCATAATCGACTCTCCAGCCAACACAAGCATCCCCCAAAAGGGCCTCATAGAAACAGACAACTGGTGCCAGAGCCATGGCCTCAAGCTAATAGTCAAAAAGTGCATAGTCATCCCCTTTGGCAAAACCAAAGTGCCCACAAATTACCACATAGGTGGTAATCCATTAAGTACAGAAGAAGTAATTAGGGACCTGGGGACCCAAGTTGATAGTAATCTCTCATTTGACAACCACGTGGCCAAAGTGGTTAGAAGAACATTTTATATAGCCCACCTAATCATGAAAGGATTCACATCTAGATCAGGGGAGGTCATTGTGCCTCTTTACTCATCCCTCATCAGGCCCATAATTGAGTACAATGCCCCTTTTGGGATGTACCTTACCAGACACCTGCAGCAACTGGAAAGACCCCAAAAGTACCTCACCAAGAGGATCAAAGGGCTCAAACAGATGCCATATGCTGCCCGGTTAAAGAAACTTTAGCTCTACTCAGTGCTCAGAGACGATCTGTGCCTGATGTATAAAGCCATGTCCATCCCAGAATTAATGGACATGCTGCACCTCTGAAAATCCAAATCTCATCGAGCTACATGCTCGAGAGACTTTAACCTCAGCACTGAAATAAATAGGACATGCTGGAGGGACAGATTCATAACCCAGAGGCTCCCTTCACTCTGGAATAAAATCCCAGTCCAGGTTAGGCAGAGTCCCTCATTGACTCTCTTCAAGAGGAATCTTGATGAGTGGATGGGAGATTGTAGGTTTACTGGTATCACTTCTGTGTCACTGTTAGACAGAGGCACAGTATACTAACCTCGAAAAAGGGCATAGCAAAATTAATTTAAAATGGGTGGCGAAAGCCAAACACACTCTGGCTAGGCTTATAAATGCCCTAGGGCAGATAGCTTAGTATGAACCTATGAACCTATACCAGGTGTACCGTGGTGGAATGACAGTGTACACAGCACCCACATCCCACAGTGAAAATTGTACTCACTGAAACCCATGATGACACTCTGACATACCCACCATCACACATTGCCTATGACTGCAATACAACCCATTGTAAATCCCAACAGTGGCACTATAGGGATATGCATCTAATGTACATGCCACAGGCATAGTATGGTGTTGCATTGTCATGCCTCACCTATGGGCTGTAATAACACTATCTGTACTACTGTGTGGCAATGCATATTGTCATAGGAGTATGTGGCCTCGGAATGCTGTACCCTTCAGATATACAGACATGCACACATAAACATACTTACCAGAACTCAGTGGGTATCCCATGCCTGTCGACCCGTGGACTTATTTGTACACAGCCAGCCTTAGGCATAAACCACCTAGGTGGTCACCTAGGGTGCTGCATTAGCAGGGGCACTTTTCCAGTAATATGGATGGTGTAGATAGACCCGGATGGTGGCACTGTGGAGCACTTTTGCCTAGGGCACCAGTTGACCAAACTCAGGCCCTGTTTGTACAGATTAGTTCGGTATTTGCTTATTTCAGTAAGTGTGCATGTGTGTACATGTCTGTGGTTTGAGATTATTCCAATTTTGTTTGTGTGTAGTGGGCAGGAACATGTGTGGTACTAGATGCAGCTTCCTTAGATGATTCATATTTATTTATTTATTTATTTGACATTTGTTGACTAGATTATCCGACTAAGCAAAGTCCTTTTTCAGTGGAGGCCAGTGAAGAAAAGCTCCACAATTAGTATAAACAAATAGTATAACAAATTCAAAGTGTACAAGCAAATCATATAACTAGTATAACAAATCCAAAGTGTACCCACAAATAGTACAAACAAATCCTAAGTAGAAACTTTTGTACATCAAAAGTTATATACAGGCATATACCATGGCATTTTGAGTGATACAGTAGCAAATACAAGAGTCTGACTGTAAAACAAATCCAGGGTGTGCCATAATATTAGAGAAGTACTTTGTGCTGAGTTCTGCACAGGTTTGGGCATGCCGTGACTGATTGACCCATGAAATGGGTGTGGAAACCCCAGATGAGTGGCAGGCATGCTAAATCGCTTGTCATATCATGTTTAAATTACTGGCATCTCCTGAATAGTAATATGTGCGGAATGGCACTTAAAAAGTTAATGCAATAGCAGTCATCCAACATACCTAAAATAGGTGCAATATCAGTCCTACAACATACCAGAGATAATACGTAAAAAATCACAGCAATATCACCTTGTTATTGATAACAATTTGTTTGCAATATCAACCAACTTTGCTAAATCCAAACAGTTCAAACACCACGTTGCAGTATAAACGAAGAAAGTTTATTCCAAAATCACAACACAAGACCCACCATGGAAGTCACATATATATGTGTGTGTGTGTGTGTGTGTGTGTGTGTGTGTGTGTGTGTGTGTGTGTGCGTACACATATATATATATATATATATATATATATATATATATAGATAGATAGATAAATATATATATATATATATATATATATATATATATATATATTTTTTTTTTTAATTCTTATTTTATTTTTTTATTTTACATTTGTTGACTGGGATAGTCCGACTGGATACATGTCCATTTTCAGCGGAGGCCCAGGGAGAAAAGCTCCAAGATAATAATACACATTGAACATTTAGTAAATGCTAGTTTCAAGCAGATTACAGTCAGAAGCAATACCAGCATTTAGCACATATAGTACTTATTATAAAACACTTTACAAAATATAGCATTATTATGCCTATTGTTTGTGTCTTTCGACTTTTCCCGGTTAGGGGTCACCACAGCGGAACTCTGGTCCGCTAATGATTGGCAGTAGATTTTTATGTACTGGCTTGCCGGGCTTAACTCACACCCTTCAATGAAGGAACACCCATTCATGCATGTCACTACACAGAAGACGCTCTAACTGAGATTCGAACAGGCAATGTCTAACTGTGAGGCGACAGCGCTACCGCAGCACCACCAGCATTCTAATATTATGCCTATTAATGTGTATAAAAAGACTAGGTACATATTTCAATGATGCATGCGAGCAATTATAATTTTGCTACCTCATTCCTTATTGTCATGCCATTTCACATCCATTCCTCAGTGCTGATGACTTCCTTTTATTCTTTACTTTAACATTGTCTGTAGAATGTGTGCATTTTGAAGCGTGGGGGACACACCTTTGGAGATGTAAGTAATGTGTGTGAAATGCCAGCCTGATCTGGCATATATTTTTGCCTATTTTCTGGTAAATATGTGTCTGTTACTGTAAGACAACATGATTGCTAATCAATATTATCACGAGCATGCAATGTTTAAAACATAAAGTGTTTGCTTAATTCTATACAGCAATATTTTGTTATCTGGCCTCATCAGTTAATGTACATATGTATATGTGAACAGTTGTAGGCAACAGATATGTGTGATGGTAATTGGACAAGGACAGATAAGTCTGCTCTTGTGTAACCTTGTTGGGATCTGGTATGAGATGATTTTTTTTTCATTTTTTTGTCTGACAGCCACTATGAATTATTTAGACAGGAGTATCAGAATTTGTTTTGGGTGTAATAACTTTGATTAGCTTATTTTCACTTGACTCGGTGGTATCATTTTTATTATTTTGATTTTCTTGTGGTATTAGAATAAATGTCCTTGTCCTTCTACCTCTTTCCCCAGCAGTAGATATATAAACTGCTTTTAGAATACCTTATTTGTTACTTCTGATGCAGACTTGTGTACCATATTTCTTCCTTATTCAGAGTTATCCATTTCTTGTTCCTGATATTAAAATGAGTTCTCCAGAAGTGCACCTATTGGCAGTATAGATTAAGATGGTGATTGCAAACCTTCTGTACATGGATGAAAAAAAATACATTTTCTTCTGGCAATTATTTTCCTCAGATATTCCATTATTCTGCTCACTTTCTATCTTCTTTTATCACAATACTTACTTACTTTCAGGTTTAAGACACACTGAGCAGCAGTTATACAATTGACCCTTCCTGAAATGGAGTGGTAGAAAAAAGTTAGAAGTAGTTGAAGGTAAGGCACCTAAGAAATAGAGGGGTCACTAGTCGGGGTTAGTGCAAGGACATAACCGATGAGTTTTGAAGTATTTCTTGAGTTTGTTTTTGAATTGGGTTAGTGAGGGTTCTAGGGTCAAATCAGCTGGGAGTCTGTTCCATATTTTTCCAACAGAGTTGGCAAACAGAGTCCCCAGCTGAGTAGTTGGATTTGTATGTTTGAACTAGTAGTCTAGTTGATGATCGCAGTGGCCGGGTGCTGGTGTAGGGGCTGATAATATTTTTTAGTGCATGTGTACTTTCTGGTTGGTAAAGGACTTTATGTGCCACTATTAGCTGGT
Organism: Protopterus annectens; assembly: GCF_019279795.1. Lineage (NCBI taxonomy): Eukaryota > Metazoa > Chordata > Ceratodontiformes > Protopteridae > Protopterus > Protopterus annectens. The sequence continues at coordinate 627,334,750 of NC_056739.1, forward strand.
TGAACTGCAGTAGGCTTGGCATTTCAAGCCATCCTAGACGATTTAGGTTGTGACAGTGGTGTGTCCGGTAGGCTGTGTCAGTAGCAAATCTGGCAATGTGGTTATAGCAGGATGATAGTTTATTAAGATCTGTTTTGTTTAAGTTGGAGAATAGAGGTGAGGCATAGAGAAGAGTTGATAGCAGATGGGATGCCCGTTTATATATATATATATATATATATATATATATATATATATATATATATATATATATATATGTTTACCATATGTCCAGAACATGGAGTGGAGTCCTACTTCAGCACCAACAGTCCCAACCCCTTAGTGCAAGGGGATGTCATGTATGTATTGCAGGTATATATGTAGACTGTTGCTACTGTAATAGGGGTTGTCTTAATAGACATGTTGTGTGTGGGAGGTCATATCTGCTTTTGACATGTGCACCATTGGCTACTGGCAGACATCCTAAGGACATCATAGTACAGTACCACTGCTAGCACAGTAATGATCCTGTGGACTACAGAAGAGATATGACCAATATATGTAGACAGTCTGGCACTCTGTGGTCAGTCCAGAGGTGTACACATATCCCCTTCATGCGAGACATGTGGACCACGCCTCCCAATATGGATGTTAATAGCCATGTACATGGGTATATCATGTAAGTAGTGGACTACATATGCCCACACAGTTTATGCATGCGCACACGCCAGTCTGTCCTGACACATATACACACTCTCCAAAGCCAAGAACACAGCATCCATGGGACCTGACAACATCCCAGGCTGCATTCTACATGAACTACAGAATGAACTGGCACCCCACCTAACTACCATGTTCAATCATAGCCTCACCTCAGCCTTTGTGCCCATTGAATGGTGCACAGAAACAATTATCCCACTCCACAAAGGGGGAGCCAACACGGACCCTGAGAACTACTGCCCCATTAGCCTGACGAGCCTGGTCTGCAAGGCTATGGAATGTATCATCATGGAACTTATTAACAATGACATTGGTAATCTCCAAACTCTGGACCCTACCCAGTTTAGGTTTGTAAAAGGCAGATGATGTCTCCTAAACCTGATAGACTTCTTTGAAGCGGTCACCAAAGCTGTAGATGAGGGCAAGGTGGTTCACACGCCTATCTAGATCTCGCCAAGGCTTTCGATACCATCCTCCACTCTGGAATTATAGATAAACTCACTCAACTAGGTATAAATCCCTATGTCACAGGATGGGTTGCCAACTGCCTCACTGACAGAACCCACACTGTAAAGGTAGCAGACTCTAAATCCAACTTCAGACCAGTGACAAGGGGAGTACCACAGGGTTCAGTCCTAGGTCCTCTCCTGTTTGATATCTACTACATTAAAGTACAGGCTAACACAGAAGGTCTTTGGCTAACAAAGTTCACAGATGACTGCAAACTAAGAGCCATAATCAAAACTCCTAACGATGTGGACATCCTACAAAAGGGCCTCACTGAGACAGATGCCTGGTGTCAAAGCCATGGCCTCAAGCTCAATGCCAAAAAGTCCATTGTCATCCCTTTTGGTAAAAACTCTGTACCCATGAACTACCACATAGGCAGTAGTCTATTTAACACTGAAAGTGTGATAAGAGACCTTGGGACACAGGTGGACAGTAGTCTCTCCTTTGATAATCACATCACCATAGTAGTCAGGAAATCCTTCTACGTGGCACACCTCATCAAAAAAGGTATCTCATTCAGGGGAAAAAAGAGGTAATTGTTCCCCTCTACTCATCACTCATCATCATCATCATCATCATCCACCTTTTTCCCATTTACATGGGGTCGGGGTATCGTATTAACTGTCGCCAACTCTCTTGATTCAGTGCCACTCTCCTGCCTTCTTCAACACTCATGCCTGACTGTCACAGATCTTCTTTCACACAATCCATCCACCTCTTTGCTGGACACTCTCGCTTCCTCTTACCTTCTTCCTGTCTGTCCCAAATCTCCCTTACCAGATTGTCTTCTGCTTTTCTACACATGTGCCCATACCATCGTAATCTGTTCTCTTTGATCTTTTCTGCAATTGGAGCTACTTTGGCTTCAGTTCTTATGTCCTCATTTCTTCGCCTGTCCCGCAGTGTGCATCCTACCACCTTTCTCAGGTACTTAATTTCCATCACCTCTAGCTTCTTCAACTGTTCTGCCTTTACTGCCCAGGTTTCTGTACCATACAGTAGTACTGGTCGCACCACTGTCTTGTACACCTTACTTTTCAGCTTCTTTGGCATTCTTCTGTCATAGACTACACCTGATACTCTATGCCAGTTGGCTGCAGCCCCTCTGATTCTAGCTTTGACCTCTTCATTCAGACTACCCTTCTCCTCAACCACCCCTCTCAGATACTTGAAGCTGTTTACCTGTTCCACTATCTTCCCATCTATCTCTATTCTCAGCTTCTTCTGATTTCCCCAATCTGCTGCCATTACCACTGTCTTATATGTGCTTAGTTTCATCCCATGTGCCTTCAGATTTGCATTCCATTCTCCTATTCTTTGCTGAAGTTCTAGATCAGAGTCTGCCTGTACTGCCACATCGTCTGCATACAGCAGCTTTGTTGCTCTGACCCCTCCAACCTGTTTGCTGATGTAGTCCATTACCAGCATGAACAGCAGTGGGCTCAGAGCTGAACCCTGGTGTACACCCACTCCCACTGGGATTACTGGAGTACTCCTTCCCCAAAGGTGTATTTCAAAGTGAATGACATCAGCAGGCTTGCCAAAGTAGGGCATTTGAATTTTAGTGAGTGTGATTAGCCTAAAAAGCATTGCTTCCTACACAGACACGCACTTGCCATGTCTGGGGTTAGAACTCCTACTTAACTAGTTTATCACACTACAGCATTATGCAGTTATAATACACACCACAGAATTTACTGGGCTATCCCTTCCCTAAAGGTGTATTTCACAGTGACTGACATCAGCAGGCTTGCCATAGTAGGGCTATGGGGAGTGCGGTGTGTGTGCATCGGCCATAACGCATTCATTTTGATGTAGACACATCACACTCAGGCACACAGGTGTATATTCTGCAGGTACATGTATACAACTGCTAGATGCCTTGTACAGTCATGTTGTACAGCTAGCACTAGCACCACAGAGTCTTTAATGCTGAGGGATACCAGTGGCTAATTTCTACGGTGAGTGACATTTACACATCATGTGGCTGTCGCCATTTGGCTGTGTGCTGGGTGGGACAGGCCTCATGATGGAAGGTTCTTTGTCACTGTCACTCTCTTCCACACATCTATGTATGTGTACTTTTGGCATATTATAGTGTGTTGTACTTGGATATATGTGTGTATTCCTATCCAATGTGTGTGCAAAGCATGACTGGTGTATACTGAGGAATGTATGTACTAACATCTGCAACTGTTAGATATGCATGGCCCACTGTTGTTGGCAGACATGGGCTTCATTTGTTTACGTGTGTGAGCATGTCCAGTAGGACCTTTCAGTATGTTGTTGTCTGACATTGCCTTCATTTCTCTAAGTGTGTGAGCATGCCTAATATGGCCTTCTGTATTGAATGTGTGGATCCATTGCAGGTAGATTGTACTCCAGTGCAGACCTTTGTGTTCTGCACCTACAGCTAGCAAACTGTTTCTGCAGGATATCTGTAGATCAGTTGGCAATATGGGGTCAAACTGTGCAAGGGATAGTGGGTACTGCAGATGATTGTGTCTGTGCTGCTTCTGCTACATGGTACTGGTGTTAGCAGAGATATTCAGTCATGTGTACTGTTATACACTATGATGTTTTATGTCCTCAATTACTGTCAGGTAGACATTTTTGCTTGTAGCGATGTCCTGGGGAACACAGGGTGAATGCAGCTGTGTCCAGTATTGTAGTCAAATGCCTACATATTACTTGAAAGTTATGCCATTCTGAAGGGGGAACTGCAGACACTTGCTGCTGGGTCTGTGTAACCAGTTCAACACCTTGGTACAGTGATGGCAGAGGATCCCATACTTGTACATCATTCAACGTGACAGTATGGCCTTATCTTGCTGTGGCAATACCTCACAGCTGTACAGATTCACACAGGTTACCCAGAGGCAGGGGTCATAAGTCAGGACATTACCCCTATTGTGGTGTACGGGCACATTTGTAGCCACCCATTTTTGTGTCTGCAGCCAGGGATAGTATGTGCACATGGCTGTGTTTCGGACTTTGCACATTCCATGCTGCCCATGCTCCCACCCCCCCCCCTCTATTATTCTATCCTCTTCCATACATTATGCAAACATTCTCTGATACTTTCTGATACTTTCCCTATAGTTATCACCTCATCACAGCTGTGTTTTTGTGTTGGCCCATAGTTAATGCAGTGGGACATGGTGGACATGTTACTGTGGTTTGTCCACATGGCCTTGCATATGGGTTATGTGGAGTGTGTTATGTTGTTATTTGTGTGTCCATGACATAACATACATTGGCAGTACTGGTGAGATGCATGCCTTTGGCAGAGGCCTGTAGGCCATTTGGTAGTGATGCAGGCCAGCTGTAGCAGGTCGTTGCATTCTGTCAGTCCTACAGTACCAGACTGCCATACAGTATACTCCCATGGAGTGACGCGGTAGGTGTGCTAGGTGTTCATGCCAATGCTTTCTATCAGTATTGATCAGGTGGGTTGGATGCTGGCAGGGTGCTGCTTACAGCTAGGGACACACCTGTTTGGGACACCTGCACTGCATGCTGCATTCTTTCACTATTGCCATACACAGGTGGGGGGGGGGTCATATTGTACCCATTCCCAACAGCAGGGATGAGATCGGAGAGGTACTTGTGGGTGGTGGTTGGGTGAGCTGGGTACATGTGTGCTATGGACACTACTTGCATCTGACTCACAGATATGCATGCGGCATTCCAGTTATGCTGGTTTGTGCAGAGACATCAGCTGTTTCTCAATACATCAATCCTATCACCTTTGTGATCTGCAAGTGTTCGGCCAGATGACATCAGTATTCCCTACTACAAGCCCAGATAATGTGATGCATACCTGTATGTCTACAGATCTAAGGTTTGATTGACCTATATATCAGTTTCTGACTTCTTACCCTTCAGAACTAACATCCCAATGCCTGACCTGATGTAGTCTGTCTGTGTAGGCCTGGGGGGGGGGGGTTACCCATAGCCATTATTCAGAGGCCTTAGCACAGCCTTTGTTTGTGTTTGTCTACTCCTGTCCTGCTGGCTGAGACTGTTGTTGGGTATGTGAACCACCCTGACTGGCATGTGTGTGTCATATGGGCACACGTGACCCAGCACATTTCTTGCAGTGGGATTTGTCACCATGTGTAGTACTGGCTACTATGGTGACACCAGTATTTGTAACATATCACATGCTGCCACTATAGGTGTCTACTATCTGCTGGCATCCCATTCAGCCACCTGATTCCCTTGCATGCTCACATCCATACCTTAGATACAAGTAACAACACGTACTGCTCCATTTGGCAATAGATAAGAAGAGTGACATACCTTGTGGGTGTGCCAGTATTGAGGATGGTGCTGGAGGGCTGCTTATGTCAGATGCACATAGTACACTCCCTATACATGGTTGAGCACAGGTAGTGTCATGTTTGGCATTCCTTTTATTGCATGTGCGAGTCAGAGAGAGGTGTCATTCCCTGGGTCCCTCCTGTGTTAGTGTATGTGCTATGCTTTGCCTTTTTGCCAAGGCCAGGGCTTACTGGGCATGCCATCTACTGCCTAGTGGGGCAGGCTCAGGTTGTTCCTCCTCCGAGTCACTCTGTACCTGTGCAGGCCTTGGCAGTGATGGGGGGCTGTGTGGCCCTGCCCCATGCTGTTCCTGCTGCAGCTGTTTCCACAGGATCATATTGTGTAACATGGCACATACAATGACAATTTGAGTACATGTAGCTGGGGAGTACTGCAAGGCTCCACCAGATGTATCCAGGCACCGGAACTGTGACTTGAGCATCCCAAACACATGCTCTATTATAATTCTGGTTTGTGCATGTGCCTCATTATGGAGTTCTTGTTCGGGTGTGTGTGCATTTCTGATGGGTGTCATCAGCCACAGCTCCAGTGTGTAACCAGCATCCCCCACTAGGTGACTGTGAGGGATGTCCCCATTGACAAATCTCTGGTACAGCTGCATCAGATGCCAGATGTGGGAATCGTGATAGATTCCAGGGCAGCCAGCAGACACTTCATTATTATGCCATGGGCATTGCACACGACCTGGCAGTTGATGGAGGGGGAAGCCCTTGTGGTTGATGTAGACCATACCCCGTTCACCGGGTGGTGCTTTGATGCATATGTGCGTGCAGTCTATGGCGCCCACTATCTCAGGGTATTCTGCTATTTGGTGGAAGAGACGCATATTGCTGGACAATGCCTCATGGGTGTTGAGGAAGTATACGTGCTCACTGGCATGTGCTGACATGGCATCCAGGAACTGGTGGAGTACCTTGGATGCTGATGCCTGTGAGATCCCCATGATATCCCGAGTTGGCCTTTGGAAAGTACCTGTGGCTAGTATTCTTAGGCCTAAATATACCTTGATATCCACTGGGATGGCTTCCCCTCTGTTAGTTCTGTGTTAGGCGTGGCCGGCACAGCTCAGCAATTTGCTGTAGGAGGTCCCTGTCCACCCTATAGTGCTCCACTATCTCCAGCTCATGTAGCCCCTGGTAGGTTACCCTGGGTCTGTACACTCTTCTTCATCTCCTCACTGTGGGTTGGTCAACAGCATTCTCATCCTCACCACCCTCAGCCTCTTCCACATTTTGATGTATGATAGCTACTGCAGCCCCTATCATTTTGTTGTTTTTGTTGTGGTGTAGAATATGTGGGAAAAACCAGAGGGAAAGGTGTTTGCATAGTTTTTAGTAGTGTTCTGGGCTGAGCTGGTCTGCTGCCTGTGTAATTGGCTGATTCTGATACATTTCATCTTCCAGCTCTGATAGTTCTCCCTGATTACCTTCCTACTGCTGTTTTCCCTTCCCATTGCCTTTCTGTTTAAGCCTGGTGGTGCTCCACACAAACACAGTGCTCAAATGTGCACAGAGCTGCTATTTCCTGGTTTACTTTTTTTTTTCTTTAAAACCTGGTGCATGGCGCGGACACCCGCTTAGGCAATGTAAAGACTGCTAGGCAGCCTTAAACACACCCCCTTGCTTAGTTCTGCTAAGCTAAGGGCAAACCCAAGCCACAGGGCTCCAATCCGCTTACAGTATGCCTGACACCCCCTCCTATGATGTCAGCTAACTCCTAGGCTTGCACCAAGCTATTCCAGCACTTACATTGTTGGGTGCTGACTAGCATTGAGGGAAAATATGGGATTCAGTACCATTCCCCTCATTTGCATAGGATTGCCTGCTGATGCATAGTTACAGGTCCTACTCTGAGCCTCCTCTCTTAGCAATCACTATTCACTGGTCATGTCTTCTGCCTACCATTGAGTATAATAGCAAAATAGTGATTTTGGTTAGAATGCTTATTTCAGGTTTTTTTTATTTATTTATTGCCTGATCCTGTTTATGCGCTGCTGCCCTATGCTTAAACAGCCGAAATTGGCTAAAAAATATAAAAGTTATTTATTTTTTTAACTGTTTTCCGTGCCAATGGCCATATATTTGGCCATTGGCATGCATTACACTTTATATACACCCTTTATTTGGAGCTGTCATGGCTCCATTTTGTAGTTTGCAGAAATGTACTCGGTTACTAACCAAGTACATTTCTGCACACTACACTAGTCCTGCACGGCCAGCTGATAGTTTCCTGGATCACAAATTCACCTCATTTGCATGTTTTTCACCTGTAAATGGTATAATTTGCATACAGGAGCGCTCGTGCATGCATCTGCATCTTATTCCTGGATCGCACGGCAGCCATATTGCCTCCTGGAGCTCCTGCGCTGTTCCTGCACACCATGCAAGGCTTGCTGAATCTGGGGGAATGTGTTTACTGTGACTTATAAAATTTAGTTTAAGACCGGGAAAAGCTGAAAGACACAACAACTTAGAACTTAAAGAATACTACAACTATAAAAATAGTTTGTGCTGAAGAGTTTGCTATTTATAGTTCTTTCATAATCCATATGGTTCCAGAGATATGGACACTTGTTTGAAATGTGAGGACATAATTTGATGCTCCACCCATTGGAAGTTACAATGCAAACTTCCTGAGCTGCATTAGAGTGAATGCGTTAATCCAAAGAAGACTAAACTAATACTCTTTCACCCCAAAAACTTCTCCCCTGTTACTGATCATTTCAACATTCTTGCATCTGACAACACTGTCATAGAAATAGTGCAGGAAACCAAGGAGTTATCATTGACAATTAACTTTCATTTGACCTCCATATACAGCAAAATATAAAGAAAACCCATCAAAAATTGGTAATCATATATAGAAACAAGCATTTCTTTACTACAGCAACCAAAACTACACTTGCAAAAACATTTTTACTTCCCTCCCTTCTTTATGGTGCCCCTATGCTCACTAACTTACAAAGTTCTAACTTAAGCAAGATGAAACTGTGCTACAACAAAGTTGCAAACTTTGCCACAAACTTAAAAATCACACACCACTGTAAACCACTACTAGAAGGAAGCTGTCTTGAACTCCCCTACCAACTTCCCTTTATTCAGCTATCTACTTTGCCAACCTTATTTTCAAGCCTTCTGCCTGCCCAGCACTAGCCAGTCTAGTGACACCTTACACACCAAATTGATCCCTATGATCAAAAGACAAAAATCTCTTAGCTATCTGAAAACCCAGAAGAAAACCAGGTCACTCTCTGTATTCATACTCTGTCTCTATACTATGGAATTCACTACCTCTTGTTACCAGGTCTGTGCCTGAGCCTTTTAAAAAAAACAATCTCAAAAATACATGGCTCTGCTTCTGCATAAAGCCTGCCTAATTCTCAACTCTTCCTCTTCTTCTACACTATCCTCATTCTCTTCCTCTGCCATATTTCACTCCCTCACAGTCTGTAAGATCCTAAGGCTCTCCTCTGTTTCTTTATCCTTAAACTACTGCTCAGGCTGTAATGTTTCCATTCTTAACTCTCTCACTATCTTTCTACATCACTAACTTTCTGGATGTTATTTTTCTAACTGAAACCTATTTTGTCATGTACTATAACAGTCAGTGTGATACATCACACTACTTACATACTATTTTTGTATACTATCTACTCATAGGATATGTATATGATGAGAGCGACTATAATTGTCTATGTTTTAACTTTATAGAATTGCCTAGACGTCTAGTATATCTTGTAACATTTTGTAACATAGTTTATTTTCTTTCAGCTTATTTTTTTACAGTGTTTCTCATGTCATTTGTATTGTATTATACTATATTTGTATTGTACTGTATGTGGATTTTTTCTCCCCCAGGAATCTGCTGAAAACGGGTTCTGTAGACCCAGCCACACCACCCCAGTAAACAAATGTCAAATAAATAAATAAATAATATTCTCATGCTTGTAGAAATTCAGGCAGTACTAGGAAAAATTTTGCATCCTGTAACTGTAGCTCCTGGCCTGACTCACCATCATCATCCTCATAAGCCCCTTTTCCCATTTTCTGCATGAGGTAGAGTGTCACATCAACTGTTGTCACCTCTCTTGATTCAGTGCCACTGTCTTACCTTTTTCAACAGTCATGTCTGACTGTTGTTGGTCTTCTCTCATGCATTCCATCTCTTTGATGGATGACCTCATTTACTCTTATCTTCTTCCTCTCTCTCCAAAATCTTCATCAGATCATCTTCTGCTTTACTACACATGCCCAAACCACAGTCATCTGCTCTTTTGTACCTTCTCTACAAATGGAGTTACTTTGCCTTCTACTCTGATATCATAATTTGTTCACATGTTTGCAGTGTGCATCCTACCACCTCTCTCAGGCACTTTATCTCCATCAACTGTAGCCTCCTCTGCTGCTCTGATGAGGTGTCTGTACTATACAAAAGTACTGTTTGCAGCACTGTTTTGTACACCCTCCTTTTCATCTTCTTTGGCATTCAACTATCACATCATACCCTCCTTACTCTGTGCCTGTTGGATGCAGCCTCTCTGATGAGCTTTGACTTAGTCTTTCAGACTTCCATTCAACCCCCTCCCCACAGCTAGCTGAAGCTGTTAACTTTTTCTACTATTTTTCTTCTAATGTAGTTTTCAACTTTTTTTGATTTCTCCCATTTACTACCATGACAACCGTCTTGTCTGTATTCAATTTCATCCCATGTGCCTTCAGTTTTGCTTCCGATAAGGAGGTGAAATGCAACTTTTCAACTGAAAATCCTCAGTTGTGTTGTAATGGGGCCTTTCAATGTGGCATTTTGAGGAACATGAACTTTTTAAGACCCCAAATGTCATTTGGGGTCTTAAAAAGTTCATGTTCCTCAAAATTTCACATCAAAAGGCTCCATCACACATTCAGTGTTAGGAATTGTTTTTAACTGATATCCATGCTGATTCCATACTGTTTGGGCCCAGTTAGTCACACCAAAGCTGTAAGTTAGAGCAGGAAGAGCAAATTGATTTATAGTTTGAACTTTATTCAGAGATACCAAGGTGTGTCACAGGACATGGAGATTGTGGGGGAAACTGGAAATTGGTTCAGTATGAATGGAGCAGATCAACACAACTGAAGATTTTCAGTTGAAAAGTTGAATTTCACCTCCTTATTGGTGGAATTGCTTTATTCTGATGAAGTTCCTGATTGTGCAGGGTCAAAAGCTTTGTGGATCCGTTTCTTAATAAATATTCTTCGTGGATTACCTACTTTGGTTTCTTTACTTTGACAGTGTGTTCTCAGCTCTGTGTTTGTGCCTGTTTTCTTTTTTGATAAATGAATATGTATAATAGTAGAACATAAGATGAGACTGCAGTGGTGGTGTTGCGGTAGTGTTGTCGCCTCACAGTAAGACATTGTCTGGTTCGATTCTCAGCTAGAGCGTCTTCTGTGTGGATACATGCGTGAATGGGCGTACCTTCATTGAAGGTTGTGCATCAGGGCCGGCAACTCGGCATGTAAAAATCTACTGCCAATCATTAGCAGACCGGAGTTCCGCTGTGGCGACCCCTAACCGGGAAAAGCTGAAAGACTCAACAACAAAAACAACAACTGTAACCAATTCAACTCAACACACAAGCAATAATAACTTACTCCACTGCATACAGGAAACCTCATGTAAAACTCAAAAGTGTATAAATACCTCTATTAATATCTAAATATTAACATAGCAGACCCACCTTGCCAACCCCTTGTACATTAATTGATGCACAGCTTACAGTACTGACATCAATAACCAATTATTAGAGAAGCAGAAGCTCAAGAGTCCACAATTTTGCTCCAGTACTCTGCACACAGTTCATTGGTCCTTGAACTTTCACTACACTGTACTGTATGCAAATTGAGATGTTGGCAGTTCAGATGAACCATGCCCTCCAGATGAGACAACAGATCTGGAGCTGGGTCCAAAATCCATGGTTTCCGCAGGCAATGTGTGGAGGCCAAAATGGAGCAATGAGGATTATTGTATTTTCCATTCTCTTGGCTTTCTTCTGAATGGATGTACCTCTAATGGTTGCCTGTGCATTTCAGATTATACCACAGAAATACATGTGTCACAAACAGCCTAGGATAAGTCAACTCAATGGCCAGGTGGAGTCAGATATAGACTTCCTTTCTACCCTGCAAATATATGAATGTCCACTTTCTGTTTTGATATGTATCCAATGTTTGACTGTGATCAAGTGAAATAAATTCTGTCAACAGTAATGTATTTCAGCTTATTTTACCCACAATAATATACCCACTGCCATCCAACCCCACCATACAGGCATACGCATTTGCATACACAAATCAAACCGCACCTGCAAAGGTGGGGTGGCATTCAGGTGCTTTCAAAGTCAGGCTGCCTCATTGCTTTAAGACAGTTTATTTCTGAGTAGGTATACTAGATATACTTTTGATATGTAGCTGTCATCAGCTGAAATAAATAGTGGCCAGAATAACTGATATCTTGTTCTTGTCATACACATGCACTGTGTATTCTTGATTAGCCACATCAAAGAATTTTAACTGTGTTCAAATAAATGTGATGTTACTTGTCTTCATACTTTCTGCCTATGCATACCTCTGATATAAGACTGTAATCAAGTGAAAGAAACATTGAGCACATTAATGTGTTTCAGTTTATTTCTGTGAGACACACTGCACATTGGCTCCATAACAAGCCAAGCAGATGATCAGATATGTGTTCTTTACTTTTCACTTTACTTACCTGCTCATCCAACCCAAAATAGCCACTTTCTGACTGTATACGACTCAGATATTTGAATGTGACTAATGCAGTTCATCTTATTTCTCTTCAAGGCACTACATCTCCCCAAAAATCTATATTGACAACCATTTAATTGTAATGAATTCACAAATAACTGGCCTCCCCATCATCAAAAAAAAAAAACCACAATCACTGTCCATACCTTAGATGTTTCAGCATAATTAGGAGAATGAAATCATGACCTTAGTAATATCATTCAACTTGTTTCTCAAACAGACACTGACACTCTTGGACAAGTGGTTGGACAATTTGTTCTTTGATTTCATAAACAGCAATTTTCCTTCCTCCTTTCTCTTAAAATAACTACTTTCTGTTATGTACATCTTAAATGTTTGACAATGATTGCTTTGCTGTCTCCAGTTAGGAACAGCATTTATTTCTCATTACTGAAGTCTGCCAGTTTCCGTTATAAAAAATACATGGACCATTGCTGTGATAGTATGTGGTGCTAATATTGTCCACTGATTTACATGGTGTACTATCACTTTTCTTAATGAACCTGTAAGAGGAAATCATTCCTAAAACTCAGCACGTGCTCCCTACTGTGATCTGTAATGGAATCTTTACAAACTGCCATGTATCCATGGTCAGCAACCTGTGTCAGTGCTTACCTCACATATTAACATGCTATACATTGTTAGTTTTCAAACTATGTCTGAGGTAAGTGGGTCATCATACTACTAAGTTGCAAGCTACCGCAGCTCTATGTTGCATTGGCATTATTTTTTTTATATAGGGTACTTATTTCCTTTCTATAGTAATTATATTAATGGAATAATTATTCCTGAAGTATGTTAAAAATGGGAAAGTTTTACTTTTTTGTTTTTTTAAATTAGAGTTTTGAAACCTATGTAGCCTCACCACTTTCTGTTCAGGCCTTTTCACTGGGTGCTGAGATAAATTGGCTCCTGTAGTTATAAAGTTATACAGTATTATACAACAGGTTTTAAAAATTACACTAACCACAGCACTAATGTTCTTTCTGCCTGAGTTGATGGCGGGAGACCTGTAATGCAATTTGGATCATCTTTTGCTTACCCATCAAAAACAGTGCTGCTTAGGCTATAAAGTGTTTAGAAATTGTGATAACACAGTTCTTGAACTTAGATTATTTATTTCTACTGGGTAACTTAAAGCTATTGCATTATAGAGGATCGAACGGGAGAACCTCTTGCTGTGCTGTGAGGCAACAACGCTACTGCTGCACCACCGTGGAAGGCATAGTAACCACAGACAGGTATATGGCTGAAATGGTACATTAATTGTGCAACAGTTTGCATCTAAATATATTGTCATCTATTAGCTTAATAGTATTTAGGAATAATTTGGGAAAATTATTTTTTGTCTGACTTTGCATGTCCTCCAGCTGACCGGTTGCTCTAGGTCTACTTCCATTGCTATGTTTTTCTTTCAGTGTTCCTATTACTTTTCCCCAGGATTGTGATTGCTTTATCTGCAGGTTAGAAGGAGAACTGAATCCAAGTGGAGCAGCTGGCATTGTCACTTATGTTGCATATTAGGAGAATGTTTTGTATGGCTTGTGTGGGCAGAGCTATTGATGCCTCGGTGCACATTATGACAGTTAGCATAATTCACCTCTTCTATATCAAAATTTTAACTACTGCTCAGTTTAGTTCTGCTCCATTACTCAGGGTATGTGAGAAAGCAGACAGAAGCTCCACCATCCTTCCTGGAGTGGGCAAGCTGACAACAAGTTTCCTCCATCTAGCCCCTCCCCATCTGGCTCCACCATCATTTGACCCACTAGCCTAATAGTTGTCACATGGGTTAGTCAGGGCTCCATCAATCTAAGCCATGGAGCTGGAATCATATTTTAAGTAAACTGATTCCAACTTATTAGCTTGTATATAATCTTGGGTCTTGGACCATAGAACTGTAAATATTTATAACATTATAAAAATGCATATGGATACCTCCGCACAATTGCTCTCCATTTGTAGGTTTACATGTTAGCACATCCTCTGCAGCCTTATTTTTTATTTGCTCTACATGTCTCCTCATGGTTGTTGAACCTTTACCCAGTCCCTCTCAATAAGTCACAGGTTCAAAACTATTCTCAGTGACTGTAAGGATCCATTTAGGTCCCTAGCTGCAGTCTTCTGCTCAGACTTTATTTTCAAGTGTAAACCTTATCTTGTTAGAATGACTGTCAAAACTCTACTTTTGAGTCCATTGTTTTCTTTGGATTTTTGCTTTTAAACTTGAAAGAAACAAGACAAATGTGGATCTCAGTCTTTTTAACATGAGTATTTACTGCAAACCTGTCACCACTTGAGTTAAACCACAATCTTGACATTTTACTTTTCACAGTTTTAATATTGTTTTGTCTTTCTATCTCCCGCACATACAAAAACAAACAACCAATAAGTGGTAGTGTATCATGTATTACACGTTCAACACAATGAAGTAGTTCAAAAGCTTTATTAGCCATGGTAAGCAGTAATATTGACAAAAGAGCTTCTTGGTAAATAGAAAACACAGGATTGGTTCATAGGTTCATAGGTTCATAGGTTCATACTAGGCTATCTGCCTGAGGGCATTTATAAGCCTAGCCCATAGTTTTGTGGCTTACGCCACCCCTTTAGTTTGGAGAAACTATGCCCATTATTTTGCTGTGCCTCTGTTGAACAGTGACACTGAGGTAACCCCTGGGGTGTATCTGCGATCTCCCATCCATTGGTCAAGATTCCTCTTGAACAAGGCCAGCGAGGTGCTCTGCCTCACATAAACCGGGATTTTGTTCCACAGCATAGGGAGTCTTTGGGTGATGAATCTATCCCTCCAGCACGTCCTATTAATAACCATGTCGAGGTTTAAGTCTCCTGCCCTTGTGGCTCTGAGGGATCTAGATTTTTTGAGATGAAGCATGTTCATCAAATCTGGGTTTGACATGGCCTTGTATGTCAGGCATAGGTCACCTCTGAGCAAGCGGTAAGCAACTGAATATAACTGGAGTTCTTTCAGTCGGGCAGCATAAGACAGATTTTTGAGACCCTTTATCCTTTTGGTGAGGAACTTTGTGGCCTCCAGCTGCTGCAAGTGTCGGGTCAGATACATTCCGAATGGGGCATTGTACTCGATCATTGGTCTGATGAGTGATGAGTATAGGGAGACTATGACTTCCCTTGATCTAGATGTGAATCCCTTCATGATAAGGTGGGCAATGTAGAAGGTCTTCCTAACTACTTTAGCAATATGAGTGTCGAATGAAAGGCTACTGTCAACCTGGGTTCCCAGGTCCCTAATAACTTCTTCTGTGTTCAGGGGATTGCCACCTATATGGTAGCTAGGGGTAACCTTATTTTTCCCGAAGGGTATGACTATGCATTTCTTGGCATTTAACTTTAGACCATGGCTCTGGCACCAGTTATCCATTTCTGTGAGACCCTTCTGAAGGATATCTGTGTTGGATGTGTTTTCAACTACGGCCCAGTTTGCAGTCATCTGCAAACTTTGTCAGCCATAACCCACCTGTGTTTGCTTGTACTTCAGAAAAGTAGATGCCAAACAAGAGTGGGCCCAGGACTGAGCCCTGTGGGACACCACTTGTGACAGGCTTTGAGTCTGACATGGCGCCAGCAACTCTGACCCTGTGGGTTCTGTCACTCAGCCAGTTTGCAACCCATCTTGTAATGTATGGGTTTACATTTAAGTTGATGAGTTTTTCAATGATACCCGAGTGAGGTATTGTATCAAAAGCCTTCGCCAGGTCTAGGTAGGCTGTATGGACTGCCTTTCCTCATCAATGGCCTTGGTGACTGTTTCGAAAAGTCAACCAAGTTTAAAAGGCATGATCTGCCTTTGACAAAGCCAAACTGGGTTGGATCCAAAGTCTGCAAGTTCCCTATGTCTTTATTTATGAGATCCATTATGATCCTCTCCATGGCTTTGCAGATAAGGCTTGTCAAGCTAATGGGACGGTAATTTCCAGGGTCGGTGGAGGCACCGCCTTTGTGGAGTGGGACCACAGTTGCTGTGCGCCACTCCCTGGGTACGTATCCGGAGGTGAGACTAAGATTAAACAGCTGTCCTAACTGCGGGTTTAATTCCTCGTTGAGTTCATGGAGCACACAGCCGGGGACACCATCAGGTCCCATGGATGCTGTGTTCTTTGCCTTGGAGAGAGCAGTTCTCACCTGGGTGTTAGAGATGTTTGGGGGGCTACAATCATTTGGTATAGATATCTCTCCTTTAGGGGAGAGGGAGAAGTTTGCACTGAACCTGTCAGCCAGTATGTTGGCAATGTCTGTAGGATCAGTAGTCTTCACATCATTTTGAACTAATTCTGAGCATATCTGGGAGTTTCCTCCTAGGTTTCTGACATAGCTAAAGAATGCCTTATGGTTGTCTTTAGAGTCCTTAGCTATTTTTTTCTCAAAATTAGCTTTGGATGATTTTATGAGAGCTCTTAGCTTTTGACTTATAGTGATCAGCGGTGTCTTACCTTTTAAGGATTTTGCTCTATCTTGTAGTAGCTTTCTCCTTTTGTTGTAGAGTTTGTTTATGGCTGGGGTCCACCAGACTGGACGATTGCCTTTGGTACAAAGAGTCTTTGTTTTGCTTGGGATTGCCTGATCCATGCAGCCCTGCAGGTGCTGGTAGAAGGCATTTGTAAGTGAATCAGCGGTTTGAGTAATGTTAACCGCCGGCTCAGGGGCCTTAAAGGAGACCACACTAGTCTTTAGAAGTGTGAAGTCGGCTTTCGAGAAGTTCTTTACTGTGGTTTTTTTCATTTCGGGTGGGGGTGGGATGAGGACCTCCAGCGAGATTAGTTTGTGATCAGACCTCACCAGTGAGGGGTATACTTCCGGCGTTGAACATTGTGCTCCCATGTTCGTGATGATGAGATCAAGTATGTTTTCTCCTCTTGTGGGGATGGTGACTAGTTGTTCCATGGCATTTGAGTTTATGAATTCCAGGAACTTTTGGGCTAGAGTGTTTAGTCTTGAGTAGTGTTCCCAGTCTATATTAGGGTAGTTGAAGTCACCTAGTATGATGGTGTTCGGAGATACATTTATCCCCTCCAGTGTTTTCAGGAAGGCCATATGAGGTTCCTGAGTTTGCGAGGGTGGCCTGTAACATGCTACAAATTGCAGAGCAGTCTTGCCTATGGTTAATTGCACCTGGATGGTTTCCGATGCATCGTGCGATGCCACCAATCTTGAGGTGTGGGTGTCCTTGATGAATATGGATACCCCTCCTCCTTTCTTGGTATTGTCTGGGTTTGGGGGCCGGAACGCATGATATGAGGTAAAACCTGATAGTGCTGGGGTGCTCTCAGGAGCCTTGAACCAGGTTTCTGTCACAGCACAGACATCGATGTTCTCCATACTGAGAAGGGCCTCGAGTGCGTGCATCTTGAGGTTGAGACTTCTGGCATTGAGCAGCATTACCCTTAGTTTTTTTTCTTTGTTTTGTTCTAGGGTGGTAGGTTTAGAATTTGAGCCTTGCCTAAAAAAGGCACTATGGGAGTGGCAAGAGCCTTTGCCAAAATCCGGAATCCCAGGGGTGACAAGTGCAAGCCGTCCCTTGCAAAGCAGCGTGGCTTGTCCAGCATGTCATCCCAGGCAGACAGACATTGGATCCCCTTTGAATGACATCAGAGTTTAAGCCAATTGTTAAAGCTGATCATCTTATCTCTGTATTGTGGCATCATTCTTGGTGAAGGTAGGATACTGCTCAAGGTCAGGGTCATACCTGCTTGGGCTACATAATCAGAGAGCTCCTCTATGTCTCTTTTCATGTAGTCCAAGGAGGTGCGTCTCAGGTCGTTAACACCAGCGTGGACAATGATTGAGTCGCACTTGTACCTGCTGTTGAGAGACCTGAGTGCATGCGTTATGTGGCGGATTCTAGCACCCGACAGGCAGCTTACTGTGACCTTCTCCTTACTCAGTCTGGTGAGCGGGACATCAGTGTGTCTGACTATGGAGTCACCAATGACTAGTGTGTCTGGCATTGTGTTTGGCCTTAAGGGCTGTGACTGCTTGACACTCTGACTGTGTGGTCTATGTGTTGCAGGTGTTGTGTTCTGAGGTGGTAGTTGTTTGGGTGTCTGCTTTGGTGGCCTCTGCTGTTTTGGTAGATTTTTGATCAGAGCCTCCGAGTATGTCTTTGTGTGTTTATGTGTATGATTTGAGGTTGTGATGGTATTATGTGAGACTGGGTCTATAGTGTGTGTGGTTACCTTCTCCTCCTGTCTGGTCATGCCAGTCCTATGTTGAGAGAGCTCAGCCTCCAGTTTGGCCGTATAGTTGCATCTCTCGCATGTATTTGTGTTTTGTGGGAGGAGGAGAGGGTTGTCTGTGTACATGAGGCAATTGTAACATTGCCTCAATATTCCCAGGTTCACCAGCTGAGCAGGAGAGGACATTAGCAACTGATCCCTCGACATGCTAGAAGGAATAGACAGAAAAACTTAAGAAAAGGTTCTGGGGGATGTGGGTGACCGAGAAATGGGGTTTGCGTTTTGGGGTACTTTCTATAACAAGAGTGCTGTATCGAGGTGATAAGTACTGTAGGAGCAAGTGCTTTGCTATACAGATAGAGAATAGTCTACTTGGGAGTCAAGTAGAGATAATTTATAGTTGTAGGATACACTAAATAGAAAAGTAGTATACTTTGAGGAAGGTAGTTTTAAGGTAAAATTTGAAGAGTGGACTTTAGGTAGCCCTAATAGTTTAAATCTGATTAACCGGCGCTGCCCTAGTGTGCAACGGTAGCAGCTCCGCTCTAAATTGCGCTAAAGCGTGCTAACACGTGCTTTATAGCAGGGGGCTGGAAAAAACAGGAAATGACCCAAAATGGCCGACAAATTACTAGTTGCTGCTTCTAACCACTCCTCTGAGGACAAACAAGCAGCTCAGTACTCCCCACTCCCACTGGTGAGTAAAGAAACTACCTCTGGCCACACAAGAAAATGGAGGAACACAGAAACCAAATACAAAGCCCAGGGATCAGCAAAATCTGATCACTGGAACAACTAGCTAGGAAAGTTTAGGAAAGGAGAAATATTTTTTTGTTTTTTTTGTTTTTTTGCAAACAGACAGAAAAAAATGCAGTAAATGCTTTGTTTTCGACTAAATTGCTATCAAAGGCTGGTACACTTGAGTGAGATATGGTTTGAGCTAGATATGGTTTCAGTGTACAGCACAGTGGTTTAATAATATGAATCTACAAGATCCCACAGAGTTGATGCTAATGTTGATACAAGTCTTGTCAGAGCACATTAGATGTTAGTGTGCTTAGGACACATTTTCCCTTTACTTTTACCTGTTAAGCTAGTAAAGTACAAGGAATCCTTGCAAAGAATGTGGTGAGAGAAGAAAGGTGAAATTCTGTCATTGTCCATTTTGGTGTGAATGACCTGAGACATACCTCCTTGGACTACATGTAAAGGGACATGGAGGAGCTGTCTGATCTTGTAGCCCAGTCAGGTATGAACCTAGCCCTGAGTAGCATCCTGCCATCACCCAGAATGATACCACAGTACAAGGGCAAAATGATTGACTTCAACAATTGCCTAAGCTGGTGTCATTCTAAGGGGATCCAGTATCTGTCTGCCTGTGATGACATGATCGACAGGCCACGATGCTTTGCCAGAGATGGCCTGCACCTGTCGCCCCTGGGATTCTGGATACTGGCTAAGGCTCTAGCCACCCCTATAGCGCCTTTTTAGGCAAGGTTCAAATGACAAATTCACCACCCTAACAGGTACAGGCAAGAAGAATCTGAGGGTATTGCTACTCAATGCTAGAAGTCTAAACCTCAAAATGAACTCTCTCGAGGCACCCCTTAAAATGGAGAACATCGACATCTGTGCAGTGACAGAGACCTGGTTCAAGGCTCCAGAGAGTACCCCTGCATTACCAGGCTATAATTCATACCACACCTTTCGGCCACCTAACCTGGACTGAAACACTAAAGGTGGAGGCATGTCCATATTCATTAAGGATATCCGCACCTCCAGACTAGTTGCTCAGCATAATGCATCCGATATTATCCAAGTGCAACTAACTCTGGGCAAGACCGCAATCCAAATTGTAGCTTGCTACAGATCCCCCACCATGCCCCAGGATTCCCACTCCTCATTTCTTAATACACTGGAAAATATTAGGGTACAACCTAACACCCTAATAATGGGTGATTTCAACTACCCTAACATTAACTGGGAAAACTACTCATGTACCAACTCTTGTGCTCAATGTTTTCTGGAATTCATAAATTCTAATGCCATGGATCAACTTATCCACACCCCCACCAGGGGCAGCAATATCCTAGACCTGGTTATTACCAACATGGACAACCGGTGCTCCACACCAGAGGTCAATTCCTCGTTGGTCAGATCCGACCACAAGCTAATCACCCTAGACATTCACATCCCTCCCCCACCCCCCATTAGGGAAACCACAGTAAAGAAATTCTCCAAAGCCAACTTCACGCTTCTTAAGACAGAAGTGGCAAACTTCACGACACCCATGCTGACAGACAATAGTGGTATGACTGCTGAATCCTACACAAATGCACTTTATAAGCACTTACACGAGTGCATGGATCATGCAATCCCTAACAGAACCAAGATGCTATCCTCCAAAAAAAGGAAGCCAGTCTGGTGGTCCCCTGCCATAAACAAACTCTACAACAGAAGAAAGAAACTGTTGCAAAAAAGAGTAAAATCCCATGATTGGAGAAACTCCCTGGTCAGCCTCAGTAAGAAGCTGAGATCCTCCATAAAATCCTCCAAAGCTAGTTATGAAAACAAAATCACCACTGACTCTAAAGATAACCACAAAGCATTCTATAGCTATGTCAAGAATCTCAATGGCAACACTCAGATCTGCTCTGAGTTACAGGACAATGGCACTAAATATACAGAACCAACTGATATTGCCAACATCCTGGCAGATAGGTTCAGTGCTAACTTTACCCCCCTGTCATCCGCTAAAGGGCCCATCTCTATACCAGAAGAATGGAAAGTTCCTGTAATCACAGCTGCACAGGTAAAAAACACACTATCCAAAGCCAAGAACACAGCATCCATGGGACCTGACGACATCCCAGGCTTTGTTCTACATGAACTACAGAACGAACTGGCACCCCACTTAAGTACCATGTTCAATCATAGCCTCACCTCAGGCTATATGCCCACTGAATGGTGCACAGTGACAGTTATCCCACTCCACAAAGGGGGGGGGGCCTCCACAGACCCCGGAAACTACCACCCCATTAGCTTAACGAGCCTGGTCTGTAAGGCTATGGAATGTATCATTATGGAACTTATAAACAATGACATTGATAATCTCCAAACTCAGGACCCCACCCAGTTCTGATTGACTTCTTTGAAGCGGTCACCAAAGCTGTAGATGAGGGTAAGGTGGTTCACACAGCCTATCTGGATCTCGCCAATGCTTTTGACACCATCCCCCCACTCTGGAATTATAGATAAACTCACTAAACTAGGTATAAATCCCTATGTCACAAGATGGGTTGCCAACTGGCTCACTGACAGAACTAACACTGTGAAAGTAGCAGACTCCAAATCCAACTTCAGACCAGTGACAAGTGGAGTACCACAGGGTTCAGTCCTGGGTCCTCTCCTGTTTGGTATCTACTTCTCTGAAGTACAGGCCAACACAGAAGGCCTTTGGCTAATGAAGTTCGCAGATGACTGCAAACTAGGAGCCATAATCAAAACTCCAAAAGATGTGGACATCCTATAAAAGGGCCTCACTGAGACAGATGCCTGATGTCAAAGCCATGGCCTCAAGCTCAATGCCAAAAAGTGCATTGTCATCCCTTTTGGTAAAAACTCAGTACCCATGAACTACCACATAGGTGGTAGTCTACTTAACACCGAAAGTGTGATAAGAGACCTTGGAACACAGGTGGACAGTAGTCTCTCCTTTGATAATCACATTGCCACAGTAGTCAGGAAATCCTTCTAAGTGGCACACCTCATCACAAAAGGTTTCTCATCCAGGAAAAAAGAGGTCATTGTTCCCCTCTACTCATCACTCATTAGACCCTGTTAGAAAAATGTGTACTTAAACATATATGAAGTGCTAGTTTAAAAGCAAATAGTATGTAATGCATTTTATTCTATTTTATAATATGGCAGTAAGAATGATCTTACATGTAATTGCTTGAAGCTTTGGAGCTGCAGTGTGATTGAACTCTGACCCTGGCAGTAGCCAGCTCAGCAAGCTTATGTTTTTCACTAATGATTATCTGCTGGGTCAGGAAAATGAATGTATTAAGCATTGAAATCTTTCTTCCTTCCTCTGAGATGGTTGGCCTTACGAATATTATCTGAGATAAAGCACAGCTGCTAGAAGTAATGTTGCGAGAAGAACAAAGAAGCGTATTACAAGACTGAACTGACTATTGTATTCGAGCAGGACTGAAACCTTGAAAGAATAACATTTACAGAAAGACATTATAACTGACCAGGTGCTTTGCAAGGCTGTATTATTCTCATGGGAAAACTTTTAAAAAGTATAACATCAGCATTTTCTTATGAATAGAATATTGTAGACCATAGTGATGTAGGTGCCCTGTGACTGACCATGTCAGTGAGGTGGGCACAGCTTGAATGTATGGTGTATAAAATGTAGAGCATTTCCTGTATCATGCCAGACAGAATTCTATACTTGTATTGTATGGTCTTTTGCCTCCTGGTGTACACTAGTAAAGTTTTTTTGCATCTGAGCCTCCTGTGTTGTCCTAATTTGTTTTTATTTAACAGTTTGGTCCTACGTTTGACCGGAAACCCTCGACAGCTACAGATCAGAGTGTACCGGTGGTCGAATACTGCGCAGGAGAAGCTACCAAAACAGTTCTTCTTGAAGCACAAAGACCTCTGACTGAATTGTCGTCTTGAGAGGCTGGCCACTTTTCTGATCTGTGGCCGAATAGCGGTCTCGAACTGGTTGACCCAAGAGGCTCAGGTAGGAAGATTTTTGCCTTTTTTCTGTTTTAGATCAGGGACTAGGTTACAGTAAATGTTATTGTCATAGATTTGTTGTACAGATCAGGGACATAAGAAATTACTGTATATTTTGTCCTATGACCAGGGAAACAGAATAAGGTAGGCAGTTATTCTAGATAAACTGTGTAAGGAACTAAGATACCACGTGGTAAGAAAAGGGTTACGTAACAATTTTCTTTTGACATGGGAAATCAGTGCACTAAAAAATCGCGAGATCCGCCCCTAACTGATGATGCAAAATATATGCAATTACAACGAGCAGATAATATAAGGTATTATACAAAATGGGTTAATAAATACGAATTTGACGGTAAATTAAATAAAATTTCATTAGTTAAACTTTTAAAACAGCTTAAATCTGACGCAGAAGGTCAGGCAAAGAAACAACGACAATTAGGCATCCCTCAGGCACATAGGTGGATTGAGGAAGTGAACCGAAGGGAACAAAAAATAAAAAATGCGAAAGCATTATTTTTAGACAAAGAGGATAATAATACAGTAATAGTGACGGCCCCTCCCCCTCCGCCCCCTCCAATACCTTTTTTAGGATATGAAGCAGGAGGACAGGCTAGTCCACCTCCACATTATCCTGAAGTTGCAGGAGCACTAAAACCATTTGTTAGAGAACCTATTGAAACTAGGTCCCGGACACGTAAAACACTTAGGGACACAGATTTATATCAAGTAAGGAGAGACTCACTAGAAGAGAGTGAAGAAATCTGTCCACTAATCGAGGTACCAAACCCTCAGGCAGGACAGGAAGGGCAGGACCCAACTCTCCTAGTGTATAGACCATGGACACCGGAGGATATTCGGAAAGCTACTGAGGGAATCCCTCACCCGAAAATTAATCATAAAAAGTTTATACGAGATTTACAAGGTATGAGACTAAGTTACCATTTAAATGGGGAAGAAGTAGAAAAGGTGGTTAGACAAATTATAGGTCCAGACTGGCACATGATTTGTGGCACCTGGAACGCTCGTGACGCACAACTTAAACCACTCCTACATAGTGATGCAGAATTAGACACCAGAGTGAAAGGTCTTACAGACCGAATCTCTGAAAAATGGAAACCTAGAGCAGATTGGACTTGCGTTAACCAATGCATACAAGATAATGAAACTGTAGATGGGTACTATGGTAGATTATTGGAATGTTTCAATAACCATAGTGGCATGACTATTCCTGAAAGTCAGACGAATGATAGCGCATATGAACAGCAACTGAAAAATGCATTTTTGAAAGGTTGCATTGCCCCTATCAGTAGCTTTATTACAAAGAATATGATAGATCACCAAACAAGTAGGCTACAAGCCTTACTTGAGTATGCTAGACATGCTGAAAGACACTTTAATAGTAAAAAGAAAAAGAAAACACAGGTCTTCACAGCTGAAGACGGAGCAGAAGTCTTTGTAGTACAGTCGAGTAAAAAGGGTAAGAAAAATGCCCAGGGTAATAAACAATCTGACAAAAGGTCAGAAGATTTTGAAGAGAGGAAAAAAGAAAGGTGAGTGCTTTAAGTGCGGTAAGAAGGGACATTTAGCAAGGGATTGCAGGCTAAATAAAAAGGCGACTACAGAAGATAAAGATAAAGGTGATGAGGACTGACTATATGATAGTGATGACAATCAAAAATCATCAGGAAAAGTTAACAGACAAAGGACAAATGTAAATGTAGTGGAAGGAACAGAGGAAGTGCAAGCAGATGTAGAGGATGGAGAAAGTGAAGTTTTAGACTTAGCATTATTGAGCTTGGAGCTCTATTTGGTAGACACGAAACCGGAAGTTACACTTCTGGTGGAAGGTAGGGAAGTGAAATTTTTGTGTGACTCAGGAGCATCACGAACTTTGATACACCCTTCAAAGTTACCAGAACACTCTGAATCACCTGACTATATATTAGTGAAAGCAGCAAATGGACAGCTATATAGGGAGCCACTCTCCCATGATATAGCAATAACTGACCCTGTTTCAGGTATGACTCAGAAAAGTAAAATTGTAGTTTCTGCGAAATGTCCAGTAAACTTACTGGGAAGAGACCTTATGCAGATATTTGGCATAGCAGTAGTTCCTACTATGCAGGGTATGGAAGCACAAAGACAAATGGATACTTTTGTGGTGCGATCGGGGGGTGAAACTTTTTACTGGTACAGCCAGGATCTAGTTACGACTGGTCCAGGGGCAGTAACCGAGGAACTGATGAATGTAGCCATCAGTAAGGTCCCCTCCCTTGACACTGACCAACAGCATTTGTTACATTGTACTCTATACTACTGTAGTATGCCAGGACCTGAGAAGGAATATGAGCAAGAATTGTTCAAAAATCCTGCTAACAGATTAGTATTACGAACTTTATATTGGGATACTGAGGGAAACAGTGTAGTAAGCTGTTCATTACCTCAGGAATTCATGAAACTGTACAAATCCAATAGACTGCCACATGTCAGCTTGACAAAAAACAAAGATGTGAGATGGGCAGATTTAGGAGAAAAAGTAACAAGATGGGAAAAACAAACTGATCTAGAATTATCAGAATAGGGAGTACAAAAACAGAAATTGAATTGGCTAACAGACACGTCCAGCTGTACACTTACAACATAGTGAAGACAGCTGATTAGCATTTTTGTTAGAAGAAGAAGAAAAAGCCTTGTGTGATATGCCAAACATTCTTTGGTCAACAGGAAAATCAGATGTAGGACTTATTCGAACAGCAGGACCAGTAACTATTACACCAAAATCAGCATTTAGACCACAAAAAAGACAATACCCCTTGAGGAAAGATGCAGAGCAGGGAATTAAACCTATAATAGCAGCATTACTCAAGGAAGGAGTACTGGTAGAATCATTAGATTCACCATGTAATACCCCTCTATTTCCTATTAAAAAAGCAAACGGGGAATGGCGGATGGTACAGGATTTACAAGCCGTAAACAATGCAATAATACCCAGAGCACCTACGGTGCCAGACCCACACACTTTGTTGAAAGATTTGAAGCCACAACAAAAATATTTTACTGTGGTAGATATAAGCAATGCTTTCTTTTCAATACCTATACATCCTGATAGCCAGTATTGGTTTGCATTTACATTTCAAGATAAAAGATATACCTATACACGGCTACCGCAGGGATATTGTAAAAGTCCAACGATATTTGCACAAGAAATGGCTAGCAACCTGGCGGGATTTACTCCACCAGGAGGTAGTCAGATTCTACTTTATGTAGATGACATCTTGCTGGCAGCCCCCACCCAACAGCAATGCAGAGAAGATACAATAGCATTATTGAAATTTTTAGCAGCACAAGGACACAAAGTAAACAAAAATAAGTTACAACTTTGGAGAAAACAGGTTAGATACCTAGGATATGTAATATCCAAAGAAGGTAGAATACTAGATGAAGATAGAAAAACAGCAATTTTACAGGCACCTAAACCAACAACCAAGAAGGAAATGATGTCCTTCTTGGGAACGACTAATTTTTGTCGAAGTTGGATATCAAACTATGCTTTAGAATCTGCTCCATTGGCTGATTTAATATATAAAACACCAATGGCAGCACAAGATGTATTACAATGGACACCTGAAGCAGAAACAGCTTTCTGCAGACTAAAACAATTGATAGCTTCATCATTAGTTTTAGGACTTCCAAATTACCACAAAAGATTTTTCCAAACCGTAGATTGTAAACAGGGATACATGACGTCAGTTCTGACGTAACAGCATGGAAGTAAGCAATGCCCCATAGCTTACTATTCATCACAGTTAGATCCAGTGGCACGATCATTGCCACATTGTGTGCAAGCAGTAGTCGCAGCTGCAATGGCAGTACAGGCTTCAGCCTCGGTGGTGTTATTCCACCCTCTCACTCTGAGAGTGCCTCATGCAGTCGCGATAATTTTACTGCAAGAGAAAATAGCATACCTATCTCCTGCTAGACATCTCTCTTGTATGACCATACTGCTGAGCCAACCTCATATGGTAATTGAATGTTGTACAACATTAAATCCATCAACGTTACTTCCGACTCCTGTGGATGGCACACCACACAGTTGCCTGCAGGAAATTGAGCAAATAACTTTGCCCAGACAAGACCTCACTGATATGCCCTTGGATGATGCCGAGGTGACATTTTATGTGGACGGTTCATGCAGAAAGGGTCCTATGGGGAAGAATCTAGTAGGGTATGCAGTAGTCACAGATACAGAGATTTTAGAAGCCCAACCCCTACAGCATAACCTGTCTGCTCAAGCAGCAGAATTGATAGCCTTGACACGGGCTTGCACTCTAGCGAAAGACACATGTGTGAACATATATACTGACAGTCAGTATGCTTTCTCTACAGTGCATGTTTTTGCACAGCAATGGAAAAATAGGGGAATGATAACATCTACTGGCAAACCGATTAATCATGCGCAACTTATTTTGAATTTATTAGATTCTATTCAGTTACCTACCAAAGTAGCTATTTGTAAATGTGTAGCTCATACAAAACAACAGGATTCGATTTCAAAAGGTAATGCACGAGCTGATGCAGCTGCAAAGCAAGCAGCCTCAGACTCAGAAACTTTACTTTTGAATGAGGAATTACAACCCTCTGAGACTTTAGATTTAGAAATGTTAAAAACAATGCAGACATTAACTACAAAAGCTGAGAAACAGAAATGGGAGAGACGAGGTGCAATCCTCGAAAATGGACTGTACATCTCCAAAGAGAAAAAGCCAATATTGCCATCTAATTTATTTAGATATGCAGCTTTGTTGAGCCATGGGCAGAGCCATGTCTCAACAGGGGGGATGGTACAGTTAGTAAATCGAATATTCCAAAAATACGGATTCACGAACTTTACACAAAAAGTTTGTGCAGCATGTCATATTTGTAACAAACATCATGCACAAGGAGCATTCAAACCCAAGCAAGGGAGTTTTCCTATACCACCATATCCATTCCATACTATCTGTATGTATTTCATAGAACTGAGCAAGTGTGAAGGGAAAAAATACTGTTTAGTAATTATAGACATGTTTTCCAAATGGGTAGAAGCTTTTCCTACTAAAAATCCGGATGCAGCAACAGTAGCAAAAGCCTTAATAAAAGAAATAATTCCTAGATTTGGCATACCAGAAAGAATTTATAGTGACAATGGGACACATTTCGTTAACCAGACGATCCAACAACTTGGGAGATTCTTTGGGATCTCCTTGAAGAATCATTGCGCTTACCACCCACAGTCTGCAGGACTGGTGGAAAGGTACAATGGAATTTTGAAAAGCAAGTTGAGAAAGTTAATAAATGAAACACAGAAGAATTGGATTTGCTGTTTGCCTTTGGCACTGCTGAGCATGAGAACAGTTCCAAATGTAAAGGGTTTGACCCCCTTTGAAGTGATATTTGGAAGGGCATATTATGTGCCACAGTGGAAAGCTCTCATGCCTGCAGAACTAGAGGCTGACAGTTCATTAGCTAGTCACATGAAGAAATTGTTAACAAATAAGACTGTTTTGCAGTTGAACTCTTTTTCAGATAAAGAACAAACGAGACCGGAAGCGGTGCTGACCCCTGGGTCCTGGGTTTGGTTGAAGGTCATAAAAAAGAAGAATTGGACAAGTCCGAAGTGGGAAGGTCCATACCAGGTACTGTTGGCGACGCCTACTGCAGTCAAAGTTGCTGAGAGGTTGTCCTGGGTCCACCTGATGCACTGTAAACCGGTAAAGAATTTTCAGCTTGATAAACATTTTGTGACTGATACACAGCAAAGGCAGGATGGCCAAGAGCAAAATGAGTAAAAATACAAACCAACCCTGAAGATATTGTTTAACCATCTTGCTAACTATACATCTATTGACTATGATTGTGGTGAATTTCCTTTTGTTGTGGTTTTTCCTGCATATAACCGCACAAATAAAAGTGGAGAAACGTGATGAACTGTCTATAGACTGGCATCCAAACTTTAACACATACCTGACTATGAAGCGTGTATATGTAGAGACTATGAACGTTTCAAACTGCTGGGTTTGTACTGCTATACCAACAGCATATGGAGGACTGCTGATGTCTGCTGTCCCCTTGGGGATAAATGAGACTTGGGAAAATTTACTTTTTGATACAGGTTCTGTGAGATCACAGGACAAGATTGCATTGTATTTGCCTATTACACAGAGAGGAATTGTTTGTTTCTTTAAAAATGATACACTCCAAGTTGGTTGGAGTAACTGTAACATAACTGTGTCTTATAAATGCTATATTAAGGCCAAAGATA
Organism: Protopterus annectens; assembly: GCF_019279795.1. NCBI lineage: Eukaryota > Metazoa > Chordata > Ceratodontiformes > Protopteridae > Protopterus > Protopterus annectens. The sequence continues at coordinate 627,364,386 of NC_056739.1, forward strand.
AAAGTACTAGTTGTAGCACAAATTATGATTCATATTTGAGCTTAATGAAAACAACGATAAAAGATGTGCAGAAAAATCCTGAATTGCATAAACAATTGTCTGTTATAGACAAGAAAATGTTTCATTCAGAGTTAACCCGCATCAGTACTAAAGTAGAAAACTGTTATTTTGTTTGTGGGAAAAAGGCATACAAATGGCTACCTGAGAATTGGTCCGGCAGTTGTTTTTTGGGTTATCTGGTTCCAGCTATAAGGCATACTGCAGAATTACCTCTAGGTAAGATAAGAAACGTAAGAGATGTAGCTCGAAAAACTGGAAATTCAGTCGAAAAACCTGCTAATCCAGTGGGTAAGATCGAAGCTGGCTGGAAGGATCATCCATCCGTGAAAGATAAAGAAAAATTGACTCATATGGACTTGAGTGACAGTGTTATATCCTGGGCTGGAATATTCCCAGCCTATGGAGCAGTCAAACCGATCTGGGAACTGAGAAAATTGTCAAAGCTTCTCGAAGTAATGAGTAATGCAACTTTTTCCGCTCTCGAACTTGTGACTGAAGAAATGAAAGCAATGAGAACTGTTGTGCTACAAAACCGAATGGCTCTTGACTTCACCCTAGCGGCGAGAGTTGGTACATGCGTGCTTATCAAAGAAGAATGCTGTGCGTTCATACCAGATAATAGACATGAGATAAATGATCACCTAGAGGTAATACAGCAGGTATCGGCCATGACTGAACCAGGCCCAAACCCACTGATGAACTTTTTCCAGAATCTATTTGGTGGGTGGGGTTCAATCCTAATGAATATTTTGATTGCTATTTGTGTTGTTCTGCTCTTATTAGGAGCATGTGTCTGTTGTGGTATTCCCTGTATGAAAAGATTAGTCAGAGAATTTGTTGATATATCTGTAACAGAGACTATGTACCAAGACATTGAGTTGAATCTATTGGTTCCAAATGAAATTCTTTCCGAAATATAAAACAAATGACTTGCCTAGTTAAAAGTCCTTAAAGGAGAAGGCTAGGGAATGATATGATATTGTTTATGTTTCTGAATAGAATAAAAAGTATTAAAAGGGAGGAAAATGTTAGAAAAATGTGTACTTAAACATATATGAAGTGCTAGTTTAAAAGCAAATAGTATGTAATGCATTTTATTCTATTTTACAATATGGCAGTAAGAATGATCTTACATGTAATTGCTTGAAACTTTGGAGCTGCAGTGTGATTGAACTCTGACCCTGGCAGTAGCCAGCTCAACAAGCTTATGTTTTTCACTAATGATTATTTGCTGGGTCAGGAAAATGAATGTATTAAGCATTGAAATCTTTCTTCCTTCCTCTGAGATGGTCGGCCTTGCGAATATTATCTGAGATAAAGCACAGCTGCTAGAAGTAATGTTGCGAGAAGAACAAAGAAGTGTATTACAAGACTGAACTGACTATTGTATTCGAGCAGGACTGAAACCTTGAAAGAATAACATTTACAGAAAGACATTATAACTGACCAGGTGCTTTGCAAGGCTGTATTATTCTCATGGGAAAACTTTTAAAAAGTATAACATCAGCGTTTTCTTATGAATAGAATATTGTAGACCATAGTGATGTAGGTGCCCTGTGACTGACCACGTCAGTGAGGTGGGCACAGCTTGAATGTATGGTGTATAAAATGTAGAACATTTCCTGTATCATGCCAGACAGAATTCTATAGTTGTATTGTATGGTCTTTTGCCTCCTGGTGTACACTAGTAAAGTTTTTTGCATCTGAGCCTCCTGTGTTGTCCTAATTTGTTTTTATTTAACAGACCCATTATAGAGTACAATGCCCCTTTTGGTATGTACCTCACAAGACATCTACAACAACTGGAAAGGCCACAGAAATACCTCACAAAGAGGATTACCGGCCTCAAGGAGATGCCCTATGCAGACCGTCTCAAAAAATGGCAGCTTTACTCCATTGCATATCGCCTACTCAGAGGTGATCTCTGCCTAACACACAAAGCTATGTCAAACCCAGAGCTTTTAGACATGGTCCACTTAAAGAAATCCCAATCCCTACCAGCTACATGCTCTAGGGACCTAAAGCTTGTCACCACAATAAACAGAACATGCTGGAGGGATAGATTCCTGTCCCAGAGACTTCCCATACTCTGGAACAAACTACCTGTCTATATCAAACAAAGCTCCTCATTAGCACTCTTCAAGAAAAATCTTGATGATTGGATGGGAGATAGGAAATTCACCCCGGGGATCACTTCTGTGGCTCTGCTCGACAGTGGCACAGGAAAATAATTTTCTTGGGTGGCGAAAGCCAGGGTACCTTTGGCTAGGCTTATATAGGCCCTAGGGCCAATAGCCTAGTACCTACCTATGAACCTATGAACAATTTATAGCAGTTTTGATATGAAATTCCTGAAAGAATGAAGCAATTGCCCAAAATACAGAACGGAGAAATATCATTGTTAATTGTTTTTTCAAAGGCAAATTCCCTGCATCCCCATTGTGAAGGTAGACCCTCTACATTCCTGAACTTATATATACCAACTCTGCAGTTACACCATCTTGGAGAAGAGATAAATCTCCCAAATCAAGTGCATCAGTGCACCAGTAATGGTTTCCTATGGAAAATAACATTCAGTATTATGTGTTTTGCCTTTTTTTAATTCATGCTACTAATGCTTGAACAATTTCACCTTGAGCAACTGTAGGAGAGCCATGTATGACTTTATTTGCTACCTCCATTTCCACAGATTTTGTATTTTTTTATACAACCTGCCAAGCAGAATAAATTCATCCATTTGAAATGCACTGGTACTGCAAAAGCTCACCTTGAACTCTTACTATTTGTGAAATGACTGAGACTTTACCATTTGCAGTTGTTTATCCTGAGTCACTGTATTCATAGAGTAATTGGCAGTAACTTTTAAGAGGAAACTTATTACCAGCAGTCTTCAATAAATCCACTTAGACACAAAAGCAGTTTATGCTGCTGATCTGTTCAGTACAATAAATGTCTTGCCTTTTATTGAAGCCTAACATGATTTAACTTAATCTAATTTAGTCTTGGATAAACTAAACTAAACATGGCAAACAGTTTCAGGCTTTTTATTTACATGAAGCAAAGTCAGAATAATTCTGGAAAATTTTTCCATTCCTAACCTTAAAACAAAAAGCAGGCAGGGTAAAATGATTAAACTGACTAAAAAACAAATTCACCTTTTCCAGTCCAACCAAAACTGACCACAGTTACCAAATAAATACCAAAGGCAGAAAATAGGTATTCTTGCCTTTGGGATTTATTTGATAACTGTGGTCAGTTTTGGTTGGACTGGAAAGGGTGAATTTGTTATTCATAACCTTAACTGACCATAGAACTATGCAATAATAATCATCCAGAGACTGCTGGTACTCATTACATTTCAGCATATTCTCACACTGCTCAGGTTCTCATGAATGCAGTCTCAGAAACAAGGATGTATTTTTTATAGAACTTTGTAACAAAACAAGGACAAACTATAGAGGCATATTATTTAAGTTTCTAACAATTTCTTTGGCCAAGCACTGTTCCAGAATGTCACTATGTTTTAAAACAAAGCAGTGCTATGAGCTTTATCTAGTATGCAGCATGCAGCTGCTGTACCCATGCCATTCAGAACACAAACGTGTTTATGATTTGAAATACAGAAATCCATTTTGACAGTTGGAATGTCTGAAGTAATTCTACTACAGAAAATCCATTCTGACACTTAACATTTTCTGAAATGTAAATATTAACTCAACAGTTCTCCCCTTGATTCATCACTTATCAATGAATTAAGCTTTTATCTAGTTAAGAAAATGGGTATAAGAAATCTGAATCCAAGCTACTTCAGATTTACACTGAAAAATAACTCAGCAAGAAAAATGAACACTAAGTTGGAAACCCACCTGCTATCTGCAGTTCTTCAATGGTAGCACTCACTTCATGCATTTATATGCATATATCCTCTGTCATTATTATTAATTTTCTACTACGTATCTTGTACTCTCTTATTAATATCCTACACATGAAGCATATCAAGATTAGAATCACAAACACTACAACTAAATGCATTTTAAAAATATTCTCCAACCTGTATGCAGATTGGTTAGCCAGGCCATGGTGAACCATTAACTCTTTTGGCATTTAGAGTGTTTACAACTATTAAGGTATACCCAAATGATCTTTGAGTCTCATTTCACTACCTGAAATGACTGTGTAGTATTTTATCTCACACATTTTCTCTCATCTCACTGAAAACAAATATATTTTATTTACCTGTGCTAACTCTAGAAATACTTCTCTATTTGACTTCAAGTCAAAAAGGTTAGGAGATGGTCTTCACATATCCTGATTTGTATAACAAACATTTTACATTTAGCCCTCATTTGTTCACAATCACAAGCCATATGCAAAATACATTGTTCCTCTTTTTATCCTGACGTATTAAAATATTGTCTTTTCTATCTGCTATTTCCCTTAATAAATCTGCAAAAATCATGTTAGTGTACTTTTATTTTCCATATTCCCTTGCATGTTACCCATCTACAATATTCTGAATTTCCTTAAATAACCTTTAGTGCTTGCTTCCTTGGATAATAATAATACGTTTTGATGAACATGTTATGAGCAAGTCACTTCACCCTTTATGCCTGAAATCTGTCAGCTATGATGCTTTTTGGCTACATTCCCTTGCTGTGTATATTACAAAAATCATATACACATCCTGTGCATGATATAAAAATATTTTACACCTTTCACGCTTATTGTAAAATCCATATACACATACTATGCATATCACAAAACTGTCTGGTAAATATAAACATAAAATACCTGCATTTCGTATTAATAGAATTCTAACAGAATATTGTTGTACCCTAATAATACTCATTTGTTAATTAGGTAGACCTACTGGACACACAGTCCCTTTTTAGAAACAACCAGAAAGCATTGTCTGGTTAAGTGACGTGCTTAAGTTGACACAGCAGGCAAATGAAAACTGAGGGAGCAAACCCTGTATTATAGGAACTGTAGTTCACTGCCTTAATCATCTTTGCCAGCTACCAAACTTATTGCCAATACACTTTTCTTCAAGAAAAGAAAGTAGTCAGATCTGTTTTTTAATAAATTAATTAGTCCCTTTAGTTTTATTACTGTAAATTAAAACTACAACAACTAAAAATGCATCACATTTCCTAAGCAACTATTCCCCCTGACGCAGAAACACAAAAATGTCCTTTATGCAGTCTGATGCATCACATTTAAATCTGCAAGTAGTCCTGCTACTTTTCTCTTGTGATTTTCTATGTATTTTCCATTATTTTTCTAGTATTTTGCATCTAAATTACACTTTCTCCTTTTGTCTCTAATTAATCGATCACCTAATTAATTAAGTAGATCTATTTTACTTATATTTCCTCAAATGGATTTGATAATTACTAATGCAAGAAAACTCTGAATATGAAAACTGACATTATAATGTTATCTATTTCCTATAATTTCATGGAAAATGACTTTTTGTGACAATGTAATATGATCCAGGTACAAAAATAATATGTTAGTTACCACTGGTCTGTTGTAATTATATATTTTTTATTATTATCCTCTACATGAATGAAGGTTTCTATATGTCTATCCAAAATCCTACCAGTGTTTAAATTCGTTTGCAAAACTTATGTCAGTTTTTCTGAAAACATATAACAGGCATGAACGTATTGTTTATTGTTTCCTGACACAAAATAAATAATTTTACTGGAACTTACTATACACTACAAAATACTTAATCCCTTATGTGTCCAATTAGCAGTTACTGGTTAACCAGGAATCAGACCCTGCATTCTTCTGATTTTACAAAATTTGAACATTTCACTGTAAACACAAAAAAATGCAGTTTTAAACATTTCAGATATATAATGTCTTATATTTGTTTACTTGCCTATATCTTAACTTCTTCTTAACAGAATCAACACAATTTTCTCCTATTACAACAGATTGCTTCCCACAGTTATTACTGATTCATTTAACTGTGTTTAGAATTTAGAACTGTGATGACCTTTCTATCCTTTTGTCTCTGTCATGTGTCAGACCATGACTGCTTTTCACTCCACACAGAAGTCATTGAGGTATTTGCCATGCTTTAGGAAGTAAATACTTTTACACATGTATGAACAAACTTGGCCCTCTTGTAATACTGATTTATTAAATTTCCTGCTGATTCCAGTTTACCTTGAGACAGTAAGAAAGCATGTGAATTCTATAAAAACAGCTTTTGCCAAAGGATGTTGCTTGCACTTGAGAATCTACACTTGCATATTTTCTTTCTCCTTTGCAATAGTATTATTTTAAATAATCTGGTCTGTGATCATACTAAGTGGTATAATTTAATATATTGCTGTTTTAAAGCTCACAGCTCATCCAATTTGTGAATAGAGTATAAAACATGTAACCCACTTGTTGATTATTTTCATATCAAAAAATGCAGTCTGTAAAACTTCTATTTTTACCAAGAGATCTGAATATTCCGAATACTCTCAGTTTTGTCCTTATTGGAAATGCAAAAATTTAAAACCAAGTGTGTTTTGTAATAGCTAAGGGCTCAGACACATAAAACACCTCTTTTTCTTACTGCTTCTCCCAGAAGAGTCAGAAAAAAATCAGATTTACTGTTTAATGTACATTTTCACACACTTCAGATATTTATAATTGAATCATATTTCAAATATTCCTGAATTTCTGTTACCAATAACTTAGTCTTGCATGCATGCATTTTTGCAGTTCAATTCTGTCGTTCAAACCTCATTGAAAAACATTAACCTGTAGAAGAAGTTCTCATTCTTTTAGGAAACCTTCCACATTAAAAAATGCTACATAAAATTAACGTATAGATACATACATAAATCTTACATTATCTTCCCAATATATGCAGGCGAGGTACTCATACTCAGAAATATCCTGCATCAGTCTGTGTATCTCTGTGCATGTGTGTGCATTTATAATTACTCGTGCACAACTCTGCATATGCCTTTTACAGTAAATATTTGCAAACGTTTCTGTCACAATTATTAAAACACATTAGCTTTTATGCAATATGCATGTTTTCTGTGTTAAATTACCACAATAAAATGTAATGTACACTGCAACTGAAGTAATGTCATTAAAATAACAGTATAACATCAGCACTAAATAAAGGTCCAGAATATATCCAGAGAGAAGTAAAAGAAAATAAACCTGGAATAAAACTTTCAGGTTAGACATTTATGAATTAGTTGGCTTACAGCCAGTTTGCATAATGACATATTTGGAATTAAAACCTGTTTAAATAGGACTGTTTTAAAATGTCACTGCCCACTGAACATGTGAAAGGAAAGATAATCCCTTCTTTTGTGCTGAAAACATGAAGTTCATATAGCACAGAATACAGTGTCTTCTGTGCAGGCATTTTGCACAGACATTATCTCTCTGGAGCTTTAAGATTTATGGCCATAAGCTGGAAATAAGTGGAATTCTTTATTATTTAAACTGCACAAACACAGCTTAGTCTTTATCTGGGAGTCAAAGTGCTGAAATATACTGCCAGGCAGAATATCATCCTATATTTTAAATTATGATATGTTTTCATTTGTCTTCTTTGGGCACCTCAGAACAACAAAGACTATGTGATGAACTCACATTTGCTTTACTGCTTGGAGACTTTTAACCAGTTCATGTCTAAACGCTATACTGAGAAAAGTGAAACTTTGAAACTTCTTGCCTGCTGCCTTAAACATGACAGCTTTCAAGAATCCTGAGAACTTACATTCATTAGTCTATTTTGCCTTTATCAGTTCCTGACTGCACTACAGTCAAAGATTATCTTAAGTATTCCTTCTTTCACTGATCCTGTTATACAGCAGAGATTAGTTTACTGTTTACTGTACTAGCCAATACAGAATGCTATTAATGCTCTCTAAAACCTATAAAGCTTTAGTTTATAACACAGTCCATTGCTGACATTTTTAAAAAGAAAGTTTGTCCACTGCCCATACACTGAAATATACTTTCAATTCTTTTTAATTTCTGACACAACATACTGTGAAGTTCCTATTGCCTTAGTCCCCACATCTCCTGATCTCCATCAGGATGTCCAGACAGTCTATTCAATGGGTTAATTCCAGTATAGTGGGGTCCCTTTTTTTCCTTCTGCTATTGCCACTGTTTTCTCAACCTTTTATCTGTATCATACATTTTTTAAGCAGATGTGATAACATGCTGGGCTCTTTTAGAAAACCTGGCTGACCAAGCCAGTGTTAAGAGATTCCTTATTACCATTCATCTTCAGTAAATCCACTGAGACACAACAACAGTTTATGGCAAGATATTTATTGTTCAGAATAAATTGGCAGCATAAAGTGAAGTCTAACATAATTTCACATAATCTAAGGTAGTCTCAGGTAGTCTAAACTAAATACATCAGACAGCTATAAGCATTTTGTTTACATGAAACAAAGTCAGAATATTTCCGGTAAATGCCTTCCAATCATAGTTCATATTCTTAACTGACAGTAGAAATATACAATCATATTGAGACTGCAAATACTTGTTTTATTTGAAAATCTTCTCATTACTGTTCTGTGTTCATTATACAACTTTTTAACAAAATAAGGACAAAGTATAAAGACATATTTTTTGCTTCTAACTGCTTCTCTCAGGCAAACAATGTTCCACAATATTCCTTAATTTAAAAAAAGCAGTGCTATGAGCTTTATCTAGCTTGCATCATATAGTTGCTGTTCCCATGCCTTTCAGAATGCAAACATGTTTCTGATCTGAAATGCAGATATCCAATTTGTCAGGTGTAATCTCTAAAACAATTCTACCAGAGAAAATCTATTCTGCTACTTATATTTTTGATAGTTCAATATTATCTCAACAGTACCAAAACATTTAAATGGTAAAAATAAGTTAAAGCTTTCACTCATATTTTTTCTACTACTGGAGGTCACTGCAGTTCCTAGATGATTCTATCTAGCTTTGAATCAGCAAACTGAAAACTTCACCATTGATAAAAATCAAGTCTGACTGTGGTTGAGGTTTTATCTACTAAGAAAAAATTTATATACACTGAATGCGAACATCTTATGTTGCAAGATTAATAGTTAGCTTTCTGACTTATGAAAAGCAAAATATTTTTTCAATATATGTTTACTGAGTATGACAAATAATGACACACACTTTGCTCATTTATCATTGAATTTCATTCTCTGCCATTGTTTTGTATACTGTTTAAGCTTCTCTTCAAACAGAAGGAAACTTGACTGTGATGATATACAATACAGCACTGTGATATCTGATTTCAGTAGCATGAATACCATATGTTTATCACAAAATACAGTCCTTCAAAGCAACTCTGTCCAGATGTCTTCCAGTGTTGTTCTACTCTAAACACCAAGCTTATTCCCACAATCCCACATTTCCATTTTATCAGGATATCTGAATCTAATAAATGAAATAAGGCTCAGTGCATTAAGGGTACCAGGAGCAATATGATGAAGGCCCAGTATAAAAAGCACACATTCCATTCTGTTTAATTAAATGCATATATTAGCTGTGGAAATAACATTCAGGTACAAATTCATAAGCTGAATACAGTTAACATATTTGTTTTTTTTTTGTCTTAATAAGGACAGTCTAGCAGATTTAGGTTTTAACATTTTAAAACAGAGTATCTTGGCTGGACAGATCTCACATACAGTTTTGATAAAAAATATGTTCTGAATATCCATCATTATAGCTTCATACATAAGTAACAGAACAGCTGCTCTTGTGTGCCATTTTAAGCCTAGCTAGTATCCCTTTTGCTGCTCAAATTAACCTAATCATTTGGTGTTAGAATGGCCTTTCCCATCCCATTGTCAGTAATTATATATTACCCCTAATGAGAATAAATGGGATCATATCATAGATAATTTGTAGGAAACCAGGTATGGGGTAAATTTTCTGTTTCCCATCCATAGATCCAAGTTGCTCTTGAAAATGGCAGGGATGATTCTGTACCAGAGCACTGGTATCCTCTGTGAGATATACCTGCCCCTCCATATGCTTTATTGATGTTGCAGAAGAGGTTTAGATCCCTAGATAGAGTATTTATGATGTTATTTGACTTGCTGATGTGCAGTAAATCTGTCAGTATTGGGTTGGAGGATGCCATGTATGCTAGACACAAGTCATCTCTTAAAAGTCTGTAAGATACTGAGTATATTGACAGGGCTTTGGGTTGGTTCATGTAGGACATATTGTTTAGGCCTTGTATCCTTTTAGTAAGGTATCTCTGTGGGTCTTCCATTTGTTGCACATGTTTGGACAGATACATACCAAAGGGGGCATTATACTCAGTAACTGGCCTAATGTGGGCTGATTTAAAGGGGACAATGACATCCTTAAATCTAGACACTAGTCCTTTGTTTATAAAATGAGCAATATAGAAGGACTTTTTTTTACGACAATGGACATGGTTGAAAATGAAGCCACTGTCTACTTAAGTTTCCAAATCCCAAACAACTGGGTCAACATTTAGGGGCATTTTCTCAATGTGATAGTTCCCTGCTGTAGATGACTTTCCAAAGGAACACATTTTTTGGCATTTAGTTTCAGTCCATGATTTTGGTTGTTGTTTGTCTTTTCGGCTTTTCCCAGTTTTGGTACCAGTAATTTATTTGAGAGAAGCCTTCACTACTTATGGCTAAGTCATCTGGGGATTCATTGACTACTCTAAGCTTGCAGTTAGCAGCACACTTACTCAGCCAGAGCCTTTTGGTAATGGCTTTTACTTCAGAGAAGTAAATGCCAAATAGGAGAGGTCCCAGCACATAACCCTGTGGGACTCCACTGGTGTCTGGTCTCTTTGTGGAGATTTCTTTATTCCCTGTGTTCTATCTGTCAGCCATTTGGCAATCCAATGGGGGACATAGGGGTTTATTCCCAGTTAATTTTCTAGTATGCCTGAGTGGGGGATTGTGTCAAAAGCTTTGGTCAGGTCAAGGTATGCAGTATGTACTGTTTTGCCTTCATCCATTGTTTTGTCAATCTTTTCAAAAAAGTCCACCAGACTGAGTAAGCATTACCTGACCTTGACAATTCCAAACTGAGATGGGTCCAGTGTTTGGAGTTTTCCTATGTCCTTATTGACTACATACATACATACATACATACGTACAAACAAATGTTTCAAGCACGGGCATTAATGCCCTTCTAGCTTGCCAATATACCAAAGCACTTGTTCCCATAATAAATGTCCAGGCTGTTCTTAAAAATATCTAAACTAGCACTTGCTTTAATGTAATTTGGTAGTCTGTCCCAAGCATCAGCTACTCTGTCAGAGAACCAATTAGTACACTTCTCATTCCTACAGAATCTTCTACATAGGTAATCTGATAATTCTCTAGTACTTTTTGATAACCCCAAACATTCCCAGAGGTAGTTGTCCCTAAATGCTCTATATACCTGGATAAGATCTCCTCTTAAATTTCTGTAAGAGACACTGTACAAGTTCAGATATTTTAGTCTTTCATAATAACTTAGATTTTCATATCCATGGATGCCCTTGGTATATTTCTGCTGTACTATTTCCAGTTTATTCATGCTTGTTTTCCTACAGGGTTTTCATATTATTATTCAATACTCAAGTTTGGGTCTAATGTAGCTAACAAATGACTTCATTATGTTTGATTTCCTAGACTTTATAAATCTTTTTATACAACCTATAATTCTACACCTATCATCAGCCAATTGGTTGATATGATTAGAAAAACTCATAGCTGAATCTACCCATATACCCAGGTCCTTAAATTAGTCTACAGTTTCAGTCACTCTGTCATGTATTAAATATTCACCTTTCAGTTTACGTCTCCCAAATCTCATATGCTTAGTTTTTGATGTATTTATCAACATATTATTCTCCTTTGCCCAAATGGTCAATTTAGTCAAATTATTTTGCAGACATGCCTTATCTGTAACACTTGTAATCAGTTTACCCAATTTCATGTCATCAGCATATAGACAGTAGAACACCTCAGATGAAAAAGTAAGGTCTGAAAGATACAATCTAAACAAGTAAGGGCCTAGGACAGAGCCCTGTGGGATACCTTGACTGTAACCAAGGATTTCATCTGTCCAGTTGGTGTGTGACACTTGCCATGTCCTATTTGTAAGTCATGCAGCTATCCATCTTATCAACAGTACATCAATACCTAGTTGTACTAATTTATTGATAAGTGTTTTGTGTATGACCCTGTCAAATGCTGAAGTTAAATCTATATAAATCCCATCGCAGCACAATTTTTCATTCATAGCTGTTATTATATTGTTATAGAGCATCATGTTACAGGTGGTAATAGATCTATTTTCAACATATGCATGCTGATATATGGTTTCAAGTCCCAACCTATCCAGTTCTGACAATAACTTATCCAGTATTACCTTCTCAATTATTTTTCCACAACATGAAAGTAGACTTAAGGGTGTATATGATTCTGGGTTTGTCCTACTCCCCTTTCCCTTAAAGACAGGTTTAATAAGTGCATGTCTCCAATCTTGAGGAATCTCCCCATATTTATATGACCTAGTGAATAATAGATATAATGGTACCGTAAGTTCTTGCTGAAGTGTTCTCAAGTCATTGTTACTTATTCCATCTTCTCTCTGTGCTTTATTTGGATCTAGTTTGCACAGTTCTTTTTCAATATAATCTAATTTGATTCTAGTATCTGAGGTTACCTGTATGTCACTAGTACAATTTACCACCCCTTTTGTGGAGCCAAACTATTTTGCATAAGATTTTGTAAATACGTCTATAATCTGTTGTGTGAATTTTAGAATCTGCACATGGTTTATCAATTTGTGTATCTTTACTCCTTCCACATCTTATGTATCTATGAAAAGGTTTCCTATTATGCTCAATATCTTTACATAAATTTTCTTCATTTTTTTCTTGATCTTGTCGAACACTATGCTTAATCTGTTTGTCTAGCTTGTTTATTTCAGTTTTCAAAGTTGTAGTTTGACCTGTCTTCCATTTCTTATATGTGTTGTCTCTCACCTTAATCAGGTATCTTGTTCTTATGGAAATATACCCCCCTGATGTTGCGTGCCTAGATCCTAGTGCATTTTTTTTTTACTTTCTGCATGCAAACAATTTCTCTTTCAAAACTTTCCACATTCCATCTGCAGTTTTTCCACTGAACACCTGACTCCAGTTAGTTTTATATAGTAATTGTTTTGCTTCCCTATAATCTGTAATTAACCTAATGCGCATTGGCTTAGATTTCAGAATTATCTAGCAACAAATTAACTTTAATAACCTCATGATCACTGCACATCAATGATGGTAAAACTTGACTTGAAGTTACAGTAATTTCTTTGGGAACACAAACAATATCTAGTATATTCTGTCCCCTGGTAGGTTTTTTAACAATCTGAAGCATTTGTTAGTCCATGATAAGTCTTTCAAAAGTTGTGCGTATGATGCTGGTCAGACCTGTGTATCTGTAATTGCCTGGGTCTGTGGAAGGTCCTTACTTATGCAGGAGAATGACTATAGCTGTTCTCCATTTACTAAAACTTGGTACAAAAGTTTGAAAATTGTTGTTAGGGTTGTGGCTAAATTGTGCTTCATGTTATTTAAGATGCATCCAGGAATATTGTCAGGACCCATCTATGCAGTATTTTTAGCTTTTGATTGTGCTTTTAGGACTTGGTCTTATGTGACAGCTGGAGGTGAGCCAGTTTTAGGTACATCTTGAGGAACTGACAAAGGGGAGAGAGTGGTAAAGTTAGAGCTAAAGTTATCAGCCAGTGGATTTGCTATATCTTCAGCCTCAGTGTAGGTAACATTGTTCACAATCAGCATTGCTGCATAGTAACTAACTAAAAAGGCCTTGTGGTTGTCTTTGGCTTTCTAGCTATTTGGTTTTGAGGAATTTTATTAAGCTCCTGAGTTTGCTTTTTTTCAGTGAGGAGGGCTGTAGCATTCTCGGAATTACTCTTCTTACTTTTGGCCAAAATTGTCTTGTTTTTATTATTTTTATTATTATATATCTTTGTATTATAAAGCTTGCTGATATTATGGTTCCACCATGTGGGTTTGTTTTCCGTGTGCGTTATATTAATTTTATTTTATTTCTCTTAGCATACTTGTAGAACAACGTCTGACGTTCAGAAGCAGTGACTTTGTTCTAATAGCATCATTATATTCAGTCTATTTCATTTCATTTCAACATATATGTTTATGGAACAGTATTTAACTGACTTTCACAAGTAATGAGTTAGGTTACTAAAACTACCCAGAGCTTTCCATTTTTAAAATGCCTCCCATTAGACTTGACTTATAATGTGGCTGAATTAAGACAGGGCTACTGTGGCTCTATGTTTGAAGAATAAACAGTACTATGGGTGGGGGTTCTGCAGTATCTATCCACTAGTGCTGAAGCTGGCCAAATGAAAATGAAGCCTGAGAGGTGTAATGAAAGCACACGTGTGTAACTACTGTACAGTCTACACACCCTGTTTTGATTATTGGTATAATACCTTATTATAGTACCTTGAGAGACAGGTTTAACTTAAATTGTTATACTTTATTAAAATTCCTCATTTGGGTTAACTTGAGTGGTACATGTGGTAAAATAACAGTTCCTTTAAACAAATGTTACAAAAATTAAGTGTAACAGTTTCAAATACAAAATAAAATATCATTTTTATTGCGTGATTAGAGAAAATAATGTGGAATTTAAATTTAGAATAGATTTAGCAGCTGCCTTTTTTTAAGGTTTACCTGAGCTGTTATACTTTATGTTGCCATAGCTGCCTGTAACTTCACCAGTGCCATTCAACCTGAAGCGCCTTTTTTTAAGCTTCAGATTTAATCTTCTGTCTGTTCTTTGGGGGGAGGGGTTGAGTCTAAGTTCACAGAGAGACTGCGCTGCATTAATATTACATGAATACTAGTTCTAGTTTGTGGGAAAGAACTGAGTATTTGATAATTGCATGTTGTAGTAATGCTTGTTAATGCATTCCTTTATTTCAGATGGTGAAATGAAATGCTTTGAAAATATATCGTAGTCAGCATGGCTTGATTTTTTAGACTGACATACAGATGCTAAACTATAATGAAATGTTTTAATGCTTGGGAGTGCTTCACTGTATATATCTTTTTATCAGACTGTTTCAGTTCATTAATTGGATTCTTGCTTTTAACTTCCACCTATGTGTGCAAAGTACGCTGTGTACTGAGGGCATGCTGAATTCTTTTTTGCCCCCATTTTGAAGTCCATGTCACTAAATAAAACACTGCTTGTTTGAATGTGAAGGAAATTACTGTGAGTGTGTGTGTGTGTGTGTGTGTGTGTGTGTGTGTGTGTGTGTGTGTGTGTGTGTGTGTGTGTGTGTGTGTGTGTGTGTGTGTGTGTGTGTGTGTGTGTGTGTGTGTGTGTGTGTGTGTGCACTTGGTGTTGGAGTAGAGGGTGGCAAATCAGTGAGGGAAAGACTAATTCACAGAATTTGCAAAATGATGACCATTGTGACAGCGTACCACTTAATCTAGCTAAGGAAACTTCAAATAGTGCATACATATATGTGCATACATCTGTAACTGTAACATACCAATTATTTCACAAATCATTAGCTGTGAGCATACACACTGGTTACAAGTTATTATATGTGAGCATACACACAGTCTCACAAATTAGATTCTATGAACATACACACACTGTTTAAAAGTTATTATATATGAGCATGGACAGCGTCACAAATTAGAATCTATGAACATGCATACAGTGTCACATATCAGTATCTGGAAACATACATTGTCACAAATTAGTATTTATGAACATACAAAGTATCACATATCACAAATTAGTGTCTGTGAGCATACATACTGTGGCACAAATTAGTATCTGTGAACATACACAATGTGTCACAAATTAGTGTCTGTGAACATGCATGTCATGAATTATCTGAACATGCATATTATATCACAGACTAGCACATGTGAACAGACATTGTCTCAAATTAGTATTTGTGAACATACACATTGTGTCCCAAATTAGTATCTATAAACATGCATGTCATGAATTGGTATTTGTGAGCATGGATATTGTACTACAAACTAGCATATGTGAACAGACATTGTCACAGATTAGTATCTGTGAACATACACATTGTGTCCTAAATTAGTATCTGTAAGCATACATGTTGAAAATTAGTATCTGTGAACATACATAGTGTCACAAATTAGTATCTATGAGCATACACACCGTGTTACAAATTAGTATCTGTGAACATACCGATTATGTCATAAATTTGTATCTGTGAGCATACACACTGTGTTACATGTGAACATACACATAGTGTCACGAACTAGTATCTGTGAATATGCACACTGTGTCATAAATTAGTATCTGTGAACAGAGACACAGTGTTATAAATTAGTATCTGTGAACAGACATACTGTGTCACACATTTGTATCTGTGAATATACAGACTGTGTCAAAATTAGTGTCTGTGAACATATGCACTTGTCAAAAATTATGCATGTTCTGCTAAACCTTTGTCTTAAATAGCTGCACTGCAATGCTTCATTTATGTATGCCGTCAGTTTTCCTGCTGATTGGTTTTGTTTTGCATTATGATGACAAAAATAATCAGCCAAGATAAGGGGTAAATCAAGCAAACAATATTCAACGATAATACCTTTTATAATAGGCATCTCAAGGAAATAATGGGCCACTCAGAGGTGCTGTGATGATAAGCATCTCAAGCAGAGGTCCTCTCCATTCCTGGAAGGTGCATTACTTACCTACAATACCCACCATGGAAAGTGTTCTAGCACTTAGAAAATGGGATGTCTGTGAAATTTTTGTTTTACCTATATACATTTTTTACATTTTTCATGTAAAGTAGTTCCTCCACCTAAATTTTCCAAGTTGGTGTAAGGTATGTAATTGTTGTTGGAAGAAATATTTTACATATAATATATAAGTTACATAAGTAATAATATTAACACACACACACACACACACACACACACACACACACACACACACACACACACACACACACACACACACAGCAATCACAGCCAATTTATGTACACCTCAGATGTTCTATTCCCACCAAATGAAAAATACATAAATAATAGCACCAGTAACAAATAGCAGGTCATTGCTGTCAGATACATACAATGTATATAGCATTACAGGTAATCCTCCAACATTAACACACATATATACAAATGTATGTGGTCAAATGTCTCATTGTGATCAAATGAATGATTTTATACATAAATAATAGTCATAACAGAGAGAGAGAGATAGTGACAGTTGACATGACACCCTGACCCCATGTAGAAAATGGAAAAAGGGGATGATGATGATGATGATGAATAGCCACAATAATTTATTTCAGCTCATTGGTGTCACAGTCTAAACCATTAGCAGACATGCATGAACACACATACACAGAAAGATCACACTCACATTTTTGTAATTCATGTTGCATGTAGTTTCTTTAGTTGTGTTTTTTCTCTGCTTGCTAGACATGGCGCTAAAAGTCACAGTGAAAGAAGGGAAAGGGAATGGCAGATCTTTGCTACTGCTGTGGTTATTTGCATTTGTTCTGTTATTTTTATTTTATTTTTCTTGCTCACTAACCACAGCTTGTAAAGCTGCGATTAGTGACTGGAAATGAAATGGCAGCCCCAGTAAATGATTTTAATTTTGGCTAATGGTTTTCAGGCTAGAATAGGTACTCTTCTTTTTACTGGGCTGTCTCTGTATATTCTTGCCCCACTTAGGAATGTTGAGTGTCCAGTGGGGATTGTTCATCTGCAAAGCTCATTATCTAAATAGTTATGTTTAAATCAAAGGAATATTAAGCCAGAGAGATAATGACTAGTTATACATGTGTCTCAAGGAAGTGTGTAAGCATGTTGTATTCCACATCCTATACAGAGTTAAAAGTTCTTATAAAGTGTTTCTAAGTAGGTCTGATAAAACTAAAAGCTTAAGCCTGTATTTGCAAAAAATATTGCATAGACAGACAACACTTAGTAAATTATGTTTCAACATTTATTTTTACCATTTTTAATTGCTGTAATCCACTCTTACAATATATGGGGCTAAATAATTTAAGCAAGAATAAAATCATACAGTAATGTGCTGAAATGAAACAATCCATACACCATGATAAGAAGGCATCTATGGTATTGCTTAAATTGCATTTTAGCATAGTCTTTTTTCCCTTATGCTGGTTGTCAGGTCCCTACTTCTCTTCAAAGGCTCTACTGTGTAATGCACGTTTTATAATAAATGGGTTTGGCAACTTTTATCTTGAATACAATACAGAAATATTTTTTTCATTACAATTAGTATATAACAGGAAGTAAACGAGGAACACAATTGTTATAATTGCATATTAATATACATAAGTCAATGGTTCAGGCATAACTATACTTATTGGAGTTATGGCTAAAGTGTATTATTTTTGATTAACTAAAAGCTTGCAGGGGACAGCATGGCAGTTGAACACCACAATGGATGCTGCACTCAGGAAAACTAGGTACACTATAAAATTTAGTCAGCTTTTTAAAGGCACTTTTTTCCAGAATCATTACTTTCTCAGGTAATTTTGAAAGCATATTATCGCTGACTTGGGGGTTCATTATGGTACTGCTGTCATTGGGTAATATATTTTGACATGAGAACTCTCTCAGACTATTCATGGGCACACTGTTGCAGCTGTGACAACGCGCAGCCTTCTTTGTGCTTTGAACTGCTAAACAGCTGCTGAACATGAAGGAGGATGGTTTGCATTTTATGACTGTTTGGGAATCTCCTGCAAATGTTTCTTCACTTGCACTCATGCATTCTTCATTGTCGGAAGTAACTAAGTTTTCATGATTTCTTTGTTCCTTGTTGACTTGCTGTTTGATGCTTGAATCTACTTCTTCTGCTCTCTGTTTCACGACCTGATTTTGAGCAACTTGAATATCACTGAGGCGACTGTTTTTATCATTTTCAGGATTTGTCTTGAACCAGTCTATGTTTATCATGGGCTGACAGTTGGAATACTTGCTAATTATTTTCCTTGCGGTTTGCTGAATGATGTTCCAGTCACGTAATACATCTTCCTTAGTGGTAAACTGAGATGTCACTGTGAAACGAATAATAAATCTGTCTTGAATTGTAGCTGGGACAAGGTACATGCTGCCAGATTGCATTAATTCTCTTAACAGGCATTCAGTCAGAATATTTGGTCCCTGTGGATTGCAAACAGAATATGTTATGATGACTTCTCTAAATATTTTAGTACCAGAAAGCATCACAACTGTTACCATAATGAGGCAGTCCCTTAACACCAAAAGTACTTCTAATATGTAATTATATCTGTGACCATATTTTAATTTAAAACTTTTATACTTGGCTGTCCTTTGATTAGCTGAGTAATAGTCAACAAAATTTAAATGACTTATGATAATACTTTAGTCACACTGTGTAAAGAAGAGGAGCAGGTCTTTGCAAGTACAGTTAATCATAACTTGGATAACTTAATTCAGTGTTCACTCTTGTGATGAAGATGAAGATAGTTCTATGTACTTTACGGCTCATAGGTTTATACTAGATAATAAGCACAGTAGATTTACGGCCTAGCCAATGTTAACCCTGTTTTTTTTCCCATCTGTCAATAAGACCCAGACAGGACAATCGTGGAATGAATTTGCATAGTCCTATCAAGAAGATTTGTTTAAAAGAGATTTATAGGGCTACTTTGTTCGACTTGCATTGAAGGCTTATTCCATATGTAGGGGACCCTTTGCGTGAGGTACATACCCCACCAAGGCATTCTACTAATATTACGTTACAGACTGAGATCCTTGAAGTGATTATTGGTAGTATTTCCAGTTTTTTTAGAAATGCAACACATCAGAAAGGATAAGGTCATTTATAGCCTTGGGGGCAAGGTAGAGTTGCCCAAACAGGAATCTATAAGAAATGGAGAATAGTGATAAGGCACTGATTTTTTTCATGGTAACTCAGTAAAGACATACCTTGGATTTTCTTTTTTAGAAGACAGGATTTTTCAAATAGAGCAATAAGTGTGAACCAATACCAGCAAAATTGGCAATGAACTTTATTGTGGGCCTGATTGGGGAAGAACAGAGAGGGGCATTAACGTCCTTTAGTAAAACGTTATGCAACAGAGAAGGCTTTCCTGATGATAGTCAATACATGGTGGTCAAAGGAAAGCTTTTCTTGCTACTCCACCTGTAGGCATAGTCCGGTATTTCAAACTGTCCGTCAACCAGCCCAACCCATCATTTTAAACCTGCATATCTTCAACCCATGAGAGCAGCCAATGACATCAGCTTCAAGACCAGACATTAGATATGTGAAGGCAGGGTTTACATCTTTACATGTAGCACAACCAATTAAATTCAGCTTGTAGTAGTAACAGACCCAATATATATTTTAATAACCATACATTTAAGAAGAACTTCATCTACTGATGTACAATTTTGTTGGCTGGCATGTATACTAGAATGGATACAGTCACTAGTCTTGTAGTCTAGAGTAACCACTTATAAAGTTTGTATATAGTTTAGCTAAGAAGAGTTTATAACCCCATATTATTTCCAGTATTTCCCCCATTATGCCAGTAAGTTTCACCATACTAAAGTAACTAAAACCAACTTTTTTCTTTCTTCATTTCAGTATCAGTGGACTGAATTTTTCTACACATCCTCATCAAGGTCCCAGCGAAATTCAACCATCCCCCATCAAATCAATACACTAAGATACATGAATTCCATGCCTGTTTGGCATGATACTCACCCAATGTACCTACGAACCTATGTAGCTGGCCCATCATAACATACACTTGGTTAAAACCAGAAATAAAAGACAGTGACATTTTACCCCAGGCTATAATATGTACTAGTCCATAGGAAAAAACGTAATGAGGAGCATAAAGCCAATACTGAGGTAAATCTTCACACCTTTCATATTCCCAATTTTAACAACACAAAAATCATTTTAATGAAACTTAAAGCAAATGCCAAAAAGTCCATAACCATTGTGGGAATAACAGCAGAAATTATCTTCCATTGGCTGTCTCAAAACATTCAATGGGTGACCTCAATATTGACTGGCAAGCTTGAAACTCAGAAACCCCCACAGAGTCCCTAACCTTCCATGGTTTATCCAAATTAATGCAAACCAGAACCAGAATTGCTAAGGTAATAGACAATTTTGTACTGGATCTTAACCAATAAAACTCTGGCATAAAGCTCTCCAGATGCCCCCAATAGTGTTTGTGACCATCTCCTATTTTATTGATATGTCATAATCTATACAGGATGACAGTGTGAAACCAAATACGAAATTGAAAACACTTTAAAAAAGAAGGTTTTATTTCCTCTTTGTCTCTACAACATGAATATGCTAAAAACACTGCCTCTAGATGGTGCTGTCCTCCACTTTAGCAACATCATCCTAAACAAAATGGCACTAGTTAGAACTGAAAACAGTAAAATCTATCCCAGCTCCTTGGCTAACAAGTGTTATCAAACAGTTACTTTAACCAAGAGAGAAAGCATGGAAACTATGCTACATAAATAAAACCAAAGAATCATTCCAAACATGATTACAAAACCTATTAAAAAAATCAAAAAAGATAAAAAAAAATCCTACTAGCATCCAACAGAAACACCAAAACAATATAGCCCTTAAGGCCACTAACAATAATAGAACTATACCAAAGCAATTCAACTCCTACTTCACTAACTCTGTTGCATCATTACTCAAACAAAATACACAGACCCCTCCCTCTACCTCAGCTCTACTAGGTAACAACAACAGTATTTTTTCTTTTAAACTGCCCACACATCCACAATATGAAAATTGCCTGCCAAGCAAAAACCAGCTACCTTAGCAGCTGGCAAATTACCTTCTGAATATCTAAAAAACTCTTGCCTATAGTATCTCAATATTAATAAACATCACAATAACCGAAAACCATATCCATGCCATATGGAAAATGACCTATATTATTCCCTTACACAAAGATAGAAATGTAGTAGAATTCTCAAACTATAGAGCTATAGCAATCCTACCCCTCTCCACAAAATACTAGAATAATGTATTTATACCAAACTCATTAAGCAACAACAGCCATCTAGTTGATACACAACATAGCTTCCATCTCAGTCACAGTATCTACAACCGACCTTCTTAGCTTCACCAATACCAATAACCAAAAAAAGAAATGAAGGCAGCTTAGTCTCTTCCCTCTTCATAGACACTGTTTCCCATCCAGAACTCCTCTCTGAACTGTTCATCCTTGGTCTTAGTCATCCATCCCTGTCATGGTGCCATGGCACCCTTGGTCTTGGTTGCCCATCTCTGTCATGGTGCCATGGCACCCTTGGCCTTGGTTGCCCAAGCATGTCATGGTACCATGGCACTCTTGGTCATCCATCCCTGTCATGATGCCATTGAACCCTTGGTCTTGGTTGTCTATCCCTGTCATGGTGCCATGGCACCCTTGATCTTGGCTGTCCATCCCTGGCATCATAGGCACTGTTTCCCATTTGAAACTCCTCTCTGAACTGTCCACCATTGGTCTTAGTTGTCCATCCCTGTCATGGTACCATAGCACCCTTGGTCTTTTATCTTCCATCCCTGTCATGTTGCTAAGGCTACCTATCTAATAGACAAGTTGTTAAATAGCAATAGGAATATTCCCTGCTTTTCCTGTTCACTGTGGGAGTAACACAAAGATCAGTTTTGGGACCACTCCTATTCAACATCTTTACAAATAAATTACATACAGCAATCAACCTTGCCACCATTCTGTAATATACAGATGGTTTGTCACTCATCTGGTCTCCACAAATCCCCAACTCTCTTTCATTGCAATTTATTCCTGGCTAACTGATTCCCACTTACTCCTAAATACTATAAAATTTAAATTAATGCGTTTTACTCCCAAGAAATATACTGCCCTAATAATCTTCTTTCACAGTTATGCAACAAGCAACTCCAAAATAGAAACAGTATTCAAAACTAAATTAATAGATGTACTAATTGATGAAAACTAAAATCTGACCAGCATCTATGTCAAGTTATCAAAGACGCATATTGAATTAGGGCATCTCTAGAAGGTCAAACCATATCTTACTAACTCTTCTAGACAACTCTGTTGTATGCTTCCCCAATACATACTAACTTGAACAAAACATATAAATTATAGCTTGGACATGCTGCAATAAAGTAGCAAAGTTTTCTGTGAACACCCCACATAGGACCCAAAACGGTGTTGCACTAATATATATATATATATATATATATATATATATATATATATATATATATATATATATATATATGTGTGTGTGTGTGTGTCTGTGTGTGTGTGTGTGTGTGTGTCTGTGTGTGTTAGACTTTTTTGAATTACCCCATTACTAAATATTTTCTCAAAAAGTCACTGCTCAGACAGTATCTACATGCCAGAAAAAATGCCCTACACTACAAAATCTGAACTAATTCTACTCCTATAACTGAGATCTAAAATACCTCTTCCTAATATCTATCTCCTAGAACAATGCATGAGATTTTTATATACTATAATTATGTCTCAGAACTTTGAAATTCCATTTATCACCCAATCAAACTGACAAACTACCAAATTTCAAAATGCAACTTAGACAGAGTCTAAACACAAACTGTCTCTGCTCTTGTTCTAATCCTGGTTAAATCCACCCATATTTACCCAACCCACTCCCTAAAATTGTCTTAACTGAATAATATGTACATTCTCTTTCTCATTTCTCCTCACAGTTTCTTTTCATCTTCCTCTCTGCACCCACCACACAACATCTTCCTCCATTCTTCTCATTTCTTCTCAACACAAAGTAACAACATAAACTGCTACCAAAGTCACAATCCTCTACCTAACTAGTCTCCCCTTTGTCTGTCATCTGTTTCTCTTTGTATCCTTCACCTATCTCTTTTCACCCTGAAACTGCATTCACACCTTCCCTTTACTGTCATTTGGAGTGCATAAGCAAAGATAACTGCTACAACTCTTGTTACTTCCAAACCTACTTTCTGTCCAACTGTTTTTGTACCTTATCATATCAAACTATGTTCACAAAAACTCTATGAATGCTACTTGGAATTATGCAAGCAATATTAACTAAATATCCTTACTCACTGATGCATAGATCATATTCAGGTTAATTACTATATTGTGTAAACATATCTTTAATTACTGCATAACATTATATATAAACTTATGTGACACTTTTCTCCCCAGTTCCCTGTTTAAAAAGGGTTCCTACACAGTTGGACTTTCCTGGTCAACAAAAACAAACAAATAATCTTGATTAATGGTGTCATCTCTGTGGGTTGTTCTTGATCCCCATTATGTACTATATTGCATTTTATTACACTGACCTTTACACATGTAATTCCTTTAGCAGGAATTAGTGTGGTTAAAACTGGCTGCAGGATATACAGCAGCAGCAGCAGCAGTAGAGTTTGACTGCACTGAGTTTGCAGTGTTCAGCAAACTTAGTCAGCCAGAGACCTTTGACATCAGCTTGGACAGCAGGAAAGTATAACCTGAAGAGAAGTGGAGCCAGCATGGACCCTGTGGCACAGCACTGGTGTCAAGCCTTTGTTTACTTAACATTTTATCCCCTGCTGCCTACTGGTTATCAGCTTAGTCTCAGCCAACTGGCCTGTCCGTCTACATTTACTAGGGTGAGAGCAAATGAGAAGAGCTGCCACTAAGGCAGCCATCAGGATTTTTTTTTTTGTTAGGTCCCTAACAAACTGCACAAGCTCAGTAAGCTTTCTTCCGGGAGGATGTGCACTGGGTGTATCATACGTTTATGGGACTTGCTGTTTTCTGCTCGTGTCATTAAAGTAGAGTTTCTCTGCATGTTTTGGGTCGTTTTTTTATTTTGTTTTTATTTTTTGGGTATCATAAGACTTATTTCGAGTGGTATAAGTATGCTGATGACCCCTCCTCCTAGAACAAGCACATTATGCATGTTTCTTCATCTCCACAAAGGATGAACATTTTTATGTGCTCAAGAAACATGTGACTCTACTGCTCCCTATATCAGTAAGCAGCTGCACCTCCTTCACTCCTCTGTGTCTCCCTTGTCAGCAACAGCAGGTGCCTGAACCACTGCTTAAACTCAGGACATGCGGGTCATAGTCAGGGCTTTATCCCCTCTATTACACTGATGACAAACCCTGTAACGGAGAATGTGCCACCAGCCCGTACTGCGTGAATTATATTAACCACATGACACTCCACTGAGTTACACAGTAGTTGACATTTCACTATGTGAGTTTATCTGTGGTGCTAAAGTGTGGGACAGTGTCAAAGGCCTTTGCCTGTTCAGTGTAGGTGGTGTGTACTGATTTTACATTATCTGAGGCCTCAGTCACCCATTCAAAAAATGATGACATTTTCAGTAGATAGGACCTACTCTTCAGAAGGATGAGCTGCTTTAGAGCTAGGGATTTGCAGGCTACGTATGTTATTATTTATGAGCTCCATTTTTATTTACTCCATTATACTGCAGACAGTGCTAGTAAAATTAATGTGTCTGTACTTTCCTGCGTCAGTGTCAGGGCCACCCTGTGTAAGGGGACCACTGTGGCTATTCTTCTAAGCTTCAGTCACATATCCAATGAAGAGGCCGATCTTAAACAGGTTGGCAAGAGTGATCAGTAAGAGGTAGTTTAGTGCTGAACAGGGGATGGCCTGCTAGACTGTGTTTAGTGTTAGCCAGGGGACAGCCTGCTAGAGTGTGTTTAATACTAACCAGGGGATGCTCTGCTAAACTGTGTTTAGTGCTAAACAGGGAACAGCCTGCTATGTTGTTGGGCCCAATGAAAGAAATATTTTTGGTTCTGGTGAGGATGTTGAGGACCTGTTGTGGGTTATGTTGGGGGAATTAGGGGCAAGTTAGAGTAAAGGGGTAAAGAAAGAGGGAATAGTGGAGAAAAGCTGGAGCTACATTTTTGCCTAGTATATTAGTGATGTATTCCAGACCTGAAAGGGTAGTACTGTTAAAAATCAGTTCAGTACAATGCCGAGTAGTGTTTAAGAGATTCTTAACAAAAGCAAAGAAGGCCTTGTGATAATCTGAGGAGGAGAAGGTGATATTTAATACATACATTGATTTACAGGGTTCAGACTTATGTTTGAATTCTTTACATATGTTTTTGAGTTTGCTTTTACAAAGAAGGAGTTTGTTCTTTGAGCTACCAGTTTTTTTTTTTTTTTTTTGTAATGTTTTATAGCTTGATTATACCATAGGGGCTTAATTTTAAATTTCCCATCATATTTTTGATGGATAAGAACAGATGTCTTGATGCAGGAATTCATGTTACAGAAAACTCTGAGGTGTAATTACTGCTATGGAAACTGGTTCCCCAAGGAATGCAGTTATTAAATTGCATTAAGTTATCTGAGATGGGATGGAGACTGGCCTTAGAGAAGTCCCGAAGTAAAATGCTATTTGTTGAATATTTGGGTTGTCAAGAAACATGTGGTGCCTTAGTGGACAGATATGGCCAATGGCTGGGAAGAATGTAGGTATGGAAAAGATAAGTGTAATATTAATGAGGACAAGACTGAGAAAGCTGGAGCTCCTAGAGGGAGAGGGTACCTTCTTGTCGAAGAAGATGGAATTAAAGTTTAGGAAGAGTTTTGCATCTTTGTTTGTGTCATTTGTTTGTCAAATAATGTATGGTTGTATTGGGTTTGGTGTTGAAAGATTCAAATTCTTTTAGGTAGGTATCATAGGTAATGGGTGACAGAGATAAGATTTTATCATTTGTAATGATATGGTAATTTGGTTTATGTATTGATATTGAGTTATCCAGGAATTTACGATTATTATGCTAGATTTCTCATGAGGTAGTGGGGTTATGGATGGATACAGATATGCACCTACCATCACTGGATGATCTGAATGAATGATAGGCATTAAATTCAGGTAAAGAGGAAGTTTTCTTGCAAGACTGGAAACTAGTTTCGGTAATTATGCAGATGTATGGGCACTTTGAGGTTAGAAAGACCTCATGGTCAGGCATTTTCCTAAAATTCTAATACCACAGCTTTTCTTGGCTCATTCAGTTTTACATCAGCCTTCTTCCTGTCCCACTCTCTCCACTCTCATCCAGTCCTATACTCCCAATTGCTCTCTCAGTAGCTCTCAGCAGAACCTATTGCAAGTCTACATGCCCAACAAAATATTCGTAAATTACTTTACAGCTATTCCGTAGCAAATGCCTAGAACAAACTACTCCATAATGTCAGATGTGTCACAAACCCTAACACCTTTAAAATAACAATTAAAGACTATGTCCACAAATCATGGTCACGTCCCTTCCATGATCCAACATAAGCTACCTTCCCCTACCACAGAGTGCTGCCCTGTCAGCTACTACCTTACTAGTCCTTTCATAAGTTTCCTACCTGTTCTCTTTCTTTCTATATTTAAATCCATATACTTTTGTTCTGTTTCTAATCTACTCTATACTAGCTTAGATCATATACCTTAGTACTTTTTTCATCTCATATACTCTTACTTTGGGCTAGTTCTATATTCCTCATTCCCTTACTACAATTTTCTTCCTAAATGTACTTAAAACTGACCATACTTTGATATTTACAACATTTATGAATTATGCCTAGTATACTGTTTTTGTCCCTGATGATAAATCACTGAGTTACTCGTAGTTTTGTTTATTTTCCACAGAATGTGTTTCTTATGTAAAACCTGATCTAGTTATATACAGTTAACCTTAGTTATTCATTGTTGCTTTTCTGTTGCAACAACTGTCTGTGTTAATTAATATGTATGTAATGCAATGTTGGAGCTTTTCTCATTGGGTCTCAGCTGAAAAAGGGTTTTTGTTCAGTCAGACCAACCCAGTTAACAAATGTCAAATAAATAAATAAATAAATAAATAAATAAATGTTCTTGTTTAGACTCCTTACAGATCAGTGCCAGCCTGATACAGGCCTTATTTGAACTGATTAAATTACAAGGTTTAGAAGACTGGCACTGTCTAAAACAAGCACCAATGGGTTCAAAAGTGTTTTATCTAATAAACATAAGCCACATAGGAAGAGGGAGAGGCTGTCCATGATGCAAAAGGCAGTCAGGTATGTAGCTCATACCCTCATACTGACAAATATTGAATAAGTCTGGTGACACCAGTTACAGAGCCAATTGTTAATGTCATATACTTTCTATGTGTATTATGGTGATAATAAGGTGCTGGTAAAGATAAGTATTTTCCCAGACTCAGTCACTTAGACATGCTTGAGCTCTCTGTATATTTCCATACATATATAGTATAGTGTCTAAGAACATTCACTCTTGTCGGCAGTGATCTGATCATATCTGAACTTGTTGAATTCTGACACCAAAGAGACAACTGACCATCACTCTGTCCATGCTCAGTCTGGTGAGCTGGATGTCCATGTGAGTGAGAATTGAGTCCACTCTGACTGTGATACTTTCATGACTGCTGGCATGAACAGCATGATATGCTTACCTCGTTTGTGCAATAGGACCACCCATGTAGCAAACATGATGCAGACATCCAAAAATAGAAAAAGAATGCTTTCAATTGCGATGGCTCAGCACTGCTGGGCATTGTGCAAACCCGGTAAGTGGGGCTGCACTACATGCATAAAGTAGTGTCTTTGAGGAATTGAGGCAGGACTTCTCCAGGTTCCTGAAGCTACTCAGGGTGAAGTTCAAAACCTGAAAGATGCTCTGTTGGGAGTCTGTTAGGATCTCTCTCATAGGGGAGTAGGGATAAATAGGCAATGACTGTAGCCAGACATATTAGAAACACTATGGGAAGAGTGAACAATCCAAAGAGTAAGAAAGTAGATTGGAACTGATCTTCCCGGTTGCAAATTTTAGGATCTTTTTTGTTTGTTTTCTCTCAATGAGAATATAGAAGTAGGCATCCCTCAGATCTAGACTGACTTTAAGAACAGTGGAAGGAACCAGGGTCAAGAGAGTTTAGAGGGTACATGCATTGAATTTTGAAACTCAGAGGAATTTGTTCAGATAGAAAAAGGTGTAGGATGGGTCTCCATGAAGTCCCTTTTATTGGAACTAGAAAGAGTCTTGAGCAAACTACTTGTCCTTTCTCCCCAAGTGAACTCTTCTATGGCCCTGGACTGTGTCATTTCTTCAGTGACAGCAGCAATGAAGACTTGTTGGTCCCTGAGGTCTGATGTACTGAGTCTTATTTTTACAATGTCCTGAAACAACAACTTGTAACTTTTTTGATGACAGTTAACACCCACTGATATTGATTGATTTCTTCACAATTTCTTGTAAATAAAAAGTGCCCTCCAGCTTTTTCTGAAGGGGAGTCAGAGTTGGTAGGAAGAGAGTAATGGGTTGGGATGGGCTTGTGGAGGGAATGGGAAGGGGCAGCTCAAATAAGTCTTGCCTGATCACTCTGGGTGCCTTGGCCCCGATGCCCCCAGGCTTGTCACTGGATTTACTATTCTTTATTAAACTTGCCCTTTTTTCCCTTTGTCATACCTGGTGTTCTGTTTAGTATGAGAGAGTATTCCACTGGTACGAACGTGTACCAGAAAAATTTGGCCTACACACTGGATACATTTTCTAATCTGGGTGTCCAAACAGGAGAGCCTTGAACAGTGAATCATTAACATTCTATGTTTTGTCATTCTCTGGCATGACCATGGTTGTCAGACTGGAATATCTCCATATTATGGACCCTCTAACTTGATGTGCCCACAGCATCATAGTCACATATTATCTCTGAATGCTTGGCAACCTGGAAAGGAAGGTAACATAGGTTCAGTATCTGTTGCTTCATATCTTTGTCTTCAGTCCCATTTGCCTTAGCCCTCATCTTCTCCAGCAGGGATTGCTGCTTAAGCATGTGGGATGGTGGTTTAAAGCTCTGAAGGAAAGGGTAGAAGAGGTATACACTTTATTTTTCAAATCTGTCAAGTGCTCTTCTCTCCTTATCATTTGGAATATGATTCCTGGTTTGAGACAAGGTAGGCCCCTTGTTGGGATCCAAAAACACCACATCTGGATCCACTTAATGAGTCCTATAAAGATAATTATAGGAATCCCTAAAGAGCTGGTCAGGTTTCCAAGGAGAGAGTGGAAGGGAGTCAGGTTGTGTAGATGCATTATTGGACGCATCTTTCATGGTACCTGCCATTGTAGGGACAGCTAGAGGTCTAGGTACAGCCAAGCCAATATAATCTTTGTACCTTTGCTAGCCTTCTCTCAAGTATTCCACTGGAAAACCTTCTCCACTATGTGAAATGTGCCCCCAAAGGAAAAAAAATCCTTTAGTGGTGTTGCATTGGAAGCGAGTCTTCTGTGATAGAATTATAGTTTTTGGCAGATGGAATCTGGCCCACATATATGATCACATCAGCATCTGAGTTTTAGGTTTTTGTGTCCTCTTGCAGAATGTCTACACTTTTAGAAAGGGGACCCAGATACCTTGGGTATGTCCAAGTCAAGCCCTCTAGTCTCCAAAAAGGGCATAAAGTACTTATCTTGCTCAGCTAAGCACTTGGTAGAGGACCAGGAAGTGCAGTTGGAAGAGGCCAAGACACGATGGCAGTACAAGTGATTGCTTCAGTGCTTTGTGCCTTATGACTTCGAGAACAGCAGCCCTGGAAGCCTGAAGTCATGAGTGGGGGAGTGAAACCTTGATGTGATCACTGGGAACCTCCTTGCATACTAGGATAGTGGGAGATCCTGCCTTTCTCTTCTGAAATCTCAATATAGATCTGTGAGAGTGAAGGCATATTGGGTTTATCAGTTTGGGAGAACTCAGAAAAAATAATAATTGGCATGGGTGTTTGAAGAGTGATTATGCAAGAAGCCTCAGGCAAAACCATCTTAGTGGGTGGACACTGTAAAAGTACCTATATGTGCGCAGGGCTGCTAGACCCAGGGAAACTTGGGTCACCTGAGATGCTCTTGGTTTCTCAGTGTCTCTCCCTCTAATTGCTACGTTTTTTCTTTTTTTTTAGGTGGGAGGCTCCCATTGGCTTTGGCAGATTGCATAGTGGCCCAGAAGTAGGCACATGCTCCTTTTTGCACAGAAACTACTGGAGACTCAGTCCTTCTCCATGGTGTACTCAGAGTGAGGTGGAAAGCAGACAGGAGTCCACATTGTTAGGTTAGTATTAGGCTAACTGCCCTTGCAGGCCATTTTAAGCCTAGCCAATTATCCCTTGTGAGACTCAAACCCTGCACCTTCTGTTTGTAAGGCAAACACCTTAGCCATTAGGCCACCCTCCCAACCTTGTGTTCTGCACCAAGTCAGAGCAAACTCCTAGTATGGAAATCCTTGGGGAGGAATTGTTTCCTACTCACCACATAATTATTAATTTTAACAAAATATTCTTCAGAACTGGCTTAAGTAAAGACATGAGCCAAACAAGCAGATAAATAGAGAAGAGAAAAATCTCCTCTGGGCTGCTTCTACAGCTACTGGAAGTAGCTTTATCTGATGGACAAACACGTACAGTTAAACACACTGCACAGCAAGAAAGATCTGAGTATGTCAGCAGCTGATGAGCCCTTGATACCACTGATGTAGCTAAGCCTTTGGTGGGAAGGCATCAGCCAAAGCCCTGGGTGAATGTATAGCACTGGAAGTCCTGATAGTTACGGGATACCTATCCCAGATGTGAGGACTGCAGCAGTTAATACCATCATGAGGATCTGTAGATGCTGCCCATATCAAAGCAACAGGGATAACTATACCCATCCAATCACAAAAAAAAAAAAAAACTGCAACCTTAGTCAGTTAGTTGAGAGGGTTATGGTTTTGGTTCCTGTTGTCAAGGGTACAGGATCTGATTATTTATACTTCCATTTGGCTACTGTGAGCAAGTCACTTAATGAGATAGTGCACTTATCTAATCTCATCCTTGAAATGAAAAACTTATGTCCAGGAGGTCTGCCTGGTTAACACATTAATAAAAAAGAGAATACTTAGAATGGTTAAAAAATAACTGCAGAAGTGACTGTAAGAATAGGTATATAATTTATGCTGGATACAAGTTTTCAGCAATTTGAGGATTCAGAGTGTTTAGAAGGAAATAAAAAAGAAAGAAAGGATGAAGTTCAAAACAAATAAAGAAGAAAAAGAAACTGATAAATGTCTGTAAAGTAAAGAGAATACACACAAAAACAAACACTGCTTTGCTATGTGACAGATTAGAGGGATGCCAACATTTTTCTATCAGAAAATATTCAGTCTACAGAAAAAGGGATCATTTTCCAACAAAGAAGGTAGAAAAAAAGGCAAGGGGCAGGTTTAAAGGAAGAAATCAGAACTGAACATGGAAGGATTAAAGAACATTACCGTAAGAAAAAAAGATGAGAATGACAGATGTTGACAACGTGGCTCAAGCTGTGGGTGTACAAAGCCAGTTGGATAAGAATTGTATGCTTGGAAGTGTAATGCAGAATGAAAACAATTGGGATTCATAAGACTAATGTTGATGAAGATCATTCCTTTATAACAATTGATAGAGTAGATATTACTGAAGTAAAAGTTGAATATTCTTCATATCTGAACAGAAAGATGTTATTTTGATTAGAGATTCTTTTATTATAGTAACTGATTCTTACATTTGCAGAGAGGATAATGAAAATCAAATAGCGTTATAATTGGCAGGAGCAAAAAGTAAAGGATGTAAGACAAGCCTTAGAACGCCTTAATGCAAGGAAGTATGGATCTGTTTGTATTCATGTTGGTAAAAATGATGCCATCTGCATGGACTCTGTTAGTAGAGAACCTGCAGCACTCTTAGATAAAATAGCTTGTGCAGCTGTTATGATGTATTTTTCGCAAATTACATATAGACAGGAGAGTCTGGTCATTGTGAATGAAAAGATTTTTGGGGGTAAACACCTACATGAAAAAAAGTCCCATTTTAAAAATTGAAATGTTAGGCAACCAAACCTAATCTTGGGCACACATCTTCAGACAGGATGGCATGCATTTGTCAAGATCAGGGAAGAGAATTTTTACAGTGGATATTGTGCAATATTTGACAAACACAAGGCAAGATTTTTCACCAGGTCGTAAATTTAACAGTTCACAGATAGCAACATTTGATGCATCTCTGATGGTTGCTAATCTGGGTCTAAATTACATTATCGCATGATGAAAAGAGCGAATGCCCTTTCATTGATCCGATAATGTCGAAAGCAGAAAAAAGCAAAGTCATGGAACATCGATTTTTTTTTTCACAGGGAAAAAAATCAGTGGGCCATCTTCGGGACTTTGCCATTTCCTCCACTATGGTGCAATCTCAGCTTTGGTATATTTAAGTGGGGGTGTATATGTGGGGCACAGACCTCAACTTTGGGGGTCTAAGCCCCCCACT
Source organism: Protopterus annectens (assembly GCF_019279795.1). Classification (NCBI taxonomy): domain Eukaryota; kingdom Metazoa; phylum Chordata; order Ceratodontiformes; family Protopteridae; genus Protopterus; species Protopterus annectens. Next base: position 627,397,896 of record NC_056739.1, read on the forward strand.
ACATTTTGTGTTTAAACTTTTTTTTTTTTTTTGTGCAGAGCAGCGGATTTTTTTCCCTGGGAAAAAATTTGCTGTTCCATGTGTTCACTTTTTTATTCTTTCGATATTATCAGTTCAGTGAAAGAGGGTTCACTCTTTTCATTGTGCAATAATATGATATAGACGCGCTAATGCCAGGAGCATTAATAATGTTTTTTTTTATTGGAAAATTTGCTACATTCCCACAAAATTGATGTTGTTATTGTTTGTGAAACATGGTTAAATAAGAATGACTGGAAACCAGGTCTGTCAGTGTATTAAATGTTTTAGGAGGACACACAGAAGGGGAGAGTAATAATGGCTGGAGACTTAAATTTACCAGAAATAGACTGGAATAATATTGATTCAACAATATTAGCAAGGAAATTATTTACAACATATGTTCCTGACAACAATTGCTTCAGATTGTAAAAAAAAAAAACCTACCTGGGAATAGAACATACTAGACATTCTGCATGATTCAATAAACTCTGTATAGACTCCATGTAGAGCCTCCATAGAGTGTATCCATGTACACAGTCACAGTGTGCTCTCTGCAATGCACAATGCATATTAACATTGCGCAGTACACCTTAGTGTGGTTTTGAGGCATGACCCAGTAGTGTTGGCTGCTAAACCTTGTAGAACAACACGGATAATGAATCTATGAACAGGAGAGCGCCAGTGGCCCACCGCCATACCTCCCAACCTCTTAGAGTAGGATATCTGTACAAAGCTACTAAATAAAGGCCGGATGATAGTGGCATCTTGCCCCTATAAACTTAGGAACTTGACAAAATAAATCTTATGAAGATTAGGAGGTTCTAAACAGAAACATCTGTCATTATTTAGTGCTGTCCATCCTGAATGACTATTACAAAACCACAATGTTTATAAGGAACACAGCAAAAATACCAGCCAAAACCTTGGAAAAACTGCCAGAACTAGTTATATCTGTATATTCTGGCTTTCATTCTATTTTTTTTTTTTTTTGTCATGCTTGCTCGATGCGTGGCAGTGTTTGGCTGTGCTTACCTCGTTTGCTCAACAGGACCACCCATGTATCAGACATGACCCAGAGATCCAAAAATAGAAACAGGGCTTTCAATTGCTATTGCTCAGCACTGCTGTGCATTGTGCAAATCCAGTAAGTGGGGTTGCACTACATGCATACCATCGACTTAACAATGATTAGTAAAATACAGACTGTAAGTAACAAATCCTGTGGCAATATGTGTAGAGTTTGTGACTAGAGTAGAGATGGTCCTGGGTTCTAGTCCAGGGTATGCAAACTTTATTTATACTGTTGTGAGATTGCAGCTTATACAAATAAAGTGGTAGTGTAATGAAATAACAGTGGAATAGCACTGGTTGTAAGTTATTTTTGGATACATATGAAAAGGGTGCACCCTGCTTAGCATCACTCAAGTGTATCAAAATGTAGACACTGCACACTCTCAGCAAGCATAATTGGCATGAGAACATGCTATTTAAAGGTTAATTGGTGGGAATTGTACTTTAGACATTCAGCTTGACCTTGGGCAACTATGTCAGGCATTGGCGAGGGTGTGCATTTCAGAGCACAGCACTGGGGTGTGCAGGAGTCCAAGGTCTTTATTGGGCTCCTGGTTAAGGATCATGGACCCCGGATGTTGCAGGAGAACTATACCAGCTACCATTATTAATATGAAGCCTGGGATAGTTCAGCAAGGGCCCTTACTAGTGCGACTGGTATCCCCCTCACTGGGGAACAATGTCATTATGACAACCTGTGCCGCAGAAAAAGAGATACCCTTGATTGCTGGATCAGGGAGTGTCAGGCAGCGGACACCCCAGAGATGTGTATGTATGCTTTACATTTAGTACTCATAAATACTCAAGGTGAATATGTTAGAAACTGGTATTCATAATGCTATTTCTTTTTCTTGTTTTCCACAGCAGCGGAAGAGAGGGCCTGAAATGTGAGGTCCCATGTGAGGCGATGGGCCAGGATGCGAGAAGCATGTGGTGAATAAGCATAATTATATAAAGTGCTGTTATTTCAGCATTAACAGTGATACACAGATTAGTTGCTATATCATGCAGTTGTATGAACTTTGTAATGCATGTCTGTACTGTAAAAGCAGCTATGCATGTATTATTCTGCAGCATAGCTGTCAGCTGTACTTATTTCTGCTGAATACTTACATTTAAGAATCTAAGAATCACTGTTTTGGTCTGTTCATTGTAGGATTCATGGTTTTCTGGCAAGTAATTTATATTGAAGTTAATAACTAATGGATGTCGAAATGTATGTTAACATGAATCCTGTGCAACTATCTATGTGTGTAAGAGCAATATTTGAAATATGTTCCTAGTTATGGGTCATTCAAGATATCCTGCTGTAAAAGGTGGAGAGGTATGATATGTAAGACAAAGCAACAACTGCACATTCTCAGATAACAATGAACATGAGTCTATGAGGTGTAAAAGGAAAGAGTGCTTGCATTATGTTGTATTCCAAAGGGATAGTAAAGTATTACAGTAGGCACTGTTGTGGGTTCTAATACCTAACTCCCCAAATGTAAAGCAGATTACAATACTGTTTTAGTTTGCCATTAATAAAAAATACAGTACTGATAAGTAATCATCATTATAGCATTTGAAGGGCATACCACTAGACCTGTGTCTTGAATGGCCTGCTGTCAAATGTAATCACTGTACATGTATTCCAAGTAATAAAGAACATTTTTAGCAGTTGGTATTGTTAACAGTAGAATGTAACAGAATAGAATACCTTAATTGTAGAAAGCTTTGTATATTATCTGTGAATTTACTAATATTCCTCTTTTTTTCTCTCACTCCACCCCTTCTCTTCTTTTATTTATTAATAGATTTCTTATATTTATTATTATTTTTAGTATATTTATATAATTAAATTACTTATTGTAGTTATATTATTTGGTATTATGTATTATGTTTTATTATGTATAATTTCATATTTTTCTTTGTTGATAAATACATTTTCATTCTTATGATTTATCATTTTGTTCATAATTATATTATTTTAAATTTTTATACTGCTTTATTATTGTTTCCTTATTTTGTATAATTTTCATTTAATTTGTTTAATGTTTTATTTAATTTTTGGTTTGAATTTTATTTATGCTATTACTACAGCACAGCAGGGTAGGATGGTATCCCCGTGATCTGCCTACGCTCACTCCACTGACTGAAGCAGCAAGTCTCAGCACTTTTGGGCTGCAGCCTGGCAGCACCCCCCCCTGCTACCCCTGTCTTACCTGGACCCTCAGGTAGTTCTACCCCAGGGACCAGGCCTGTGGTCACCTCTTGGAGCAGAGGCAGAGGGGGTGCATACATCATCTTAGCAGAGTTGCTAGCCATGGTGCGTAGCATTGTGCACCAGAACACTGGGGCATGCCTACGCCGGATGGAGTCTGCTTTGCATCCTGGTATGGCAGACTGGCCATAGGTGCAGGCGTCAGCCACTGCAGCCAGTGGGACAGTGATGGGACAGTGCTGAGGGTCCAATGGCTGAGGACTTGAATCACATTTTGTTACCATGCTGACTTCCATGGCACCTCGACACCCCCATCCTCACCCCAACCAAGGTGTTCACCCCCTTCTTGTGTATTTCTCCAAACCTGTCTCTTGTCTTGTATGTCTTGCCTGTCTGCAAATGATTCCTCGCCTTCCCCAGTTGCTTGCCCCAGACTTGCCTATGTCCCTTCCCCAACATTCTACTCTCTATTTAAAAAAAGGGCACCTCTCCCCCCTAAAAAAAAGAAAATGTGTCCCATACATAGCTCTCCATTTTGCACGCTTGCCTACTTGACACACTTAATTTGGTCCAGTTGGCTTCATAATGCAGCTATGTTGTTGTCACCCCTCTCTGTGAAGGTGACAGTCTAAATTCAGCTAATAATCTGTACATGTGCCCAGTCCAAATTCAGCTAATAAACTGTACATGTGCCTATTTATTACTGTTGAAGAAATAGATAGCTATGGTTCTTACCTTCACCCTTCTTGCACATACCTGCCTTCCTTTCACTTTGTCCCCCCTGCTTGGTCCCCATTTCATCCCTTTCCTATCTTCCCCCATTTATTTTCTTTAAAGGATCATTCCAAAACATCCTTTGAATAACCACTTGCTAAAAGTCTTTGTTCTACCTCAAAAAAATAACATCACCTTAGATTTACATCTGAGGTATTTGAACACATTCTCCTAAATTCACCATAATGGAGGGGGCTGATAAGGTGTGGAGGGTTCTCAGTCAAGAGGCTTTGTTGAATTTTTGATAATGATATTTTGACAATTATATTTTTGGTAATTATGTGTGGGTTGTTGGTGGTGGGGGTGTGAATTTTGCATTCACTTTGCACTCTTTTTGTATTAATGTAATATTTCTTTAATACTGGCGGGAATTTTGTTTAATGAAATAATAGAAGGCAATTACTCAATTGTTATGCAATTATTTAAAGTGCTGGGTTTTTGAATTTTGTATCTATTAAAGGTGAAAGGCAGAGGTACCAAGAGAATAAATGTTTTTTATATCTGGCTTCGCTGGTTGTTTTTTTATTTTATTTTGTATTGTAGCATTGCATTTATATTAATATTTATCCTAAGGTTCTTACTGTTACATGCAGAGCAATAGTACTTAGCAGATTTGCACTATGCAGACTGACATTAAGAGAATGCATCCCAGATCTATTTTTAAGATGTCTGGCTCCTGTCTGCTACCTGGGTGGTCCACTTCTACAGTCTGTGCACTGTGGCTGTGTGCGCAAACAAGCTACACACAGCTGATTCTGTTTGTGCTACTCCCAGCAACATTCAAACTCCAAATATTAGGATAAAAACAAGTGATAATAGGCAGAATATAAAATCAATATATCACATACACTACCAGACTATGTAACAACACAGGAAATATCCCCACATATTTCTACAATCCAAGTCACCATCACCAAGTCACCAAACACAGGATGAGTGCCTTAACCCTGTGTTTCACACATACACCTTTGTAGCAAGCAGCAATAGGAATCCAGCACCATACCTCTCAACCCCTTTAAGCAGAGAATCTGTGCAAAGGCACAATTAACAGGGGGACAAGGCCTATAAATAGGGACACTCTTTAAATTTTGCTCTTACATACTTAGGAAGTGGATAGAATAACAGGTTATACATTAGCATGCCTGTTATGAAGGATATGAAGTCTGAAACTCAAATATGTACCATCCGTTCCTGACCTCAGTCCTCAATTATATGCCAATGATTTGACAGACATCCACAATTTTATGAGAAACAGACCAAATGTATTAGTCCAACATCAGTGCATTCTGTGAAAATCTGTACATTTGAGAGGGATGTGCAACACACAATCAGATTGATAATAATGTGCAGTCATAATAAAATATTACATGTTACCTGTACATTTCATGACATATTTCACTCTTACAATACTGGAGTAACTGATTACACACCCTGCACTGATGTTTGTTTGCGAATTATACAACAGTATTTTACATGTCTGTGTTTTTTTGGTCATTCATCAGTTATCTGTCCAGTAGTATGGGACATACAGTGTGTACACCATTCAATATAATTGCATTAACCATGTCAAAGGATATTAACTGGAACTAATATGATATGCAGCTGGAAAGACAGATTGGATGTCACAAACAGGCACTGATTGTTCTTTTGGGGGTGGGGAGTGAAGATGTGTGTCTGCTATGGCATTAACAAGACTGTTTTGGTCTGGTTACCCTACATGTCTGTCATCCTGCCTACTGTATGATTTAGTTATGGTTGAGAACTGTCATCTCTAATGCATCCCTAGTACAGATGTATAGTGATGTTAGAGGATGGTTTTAGCCTCCTCCTAGGTGTTGAGTCAGTGTGCTATGGCTTGTCCCATAGCTAATGCAAGGACTTACTGAGCATGGCTATGTCTGCCTACAACCTGCTGTTGGTCCCTTTTCTGGATCATCATTGGCTTGTGGCTGTGGTGACCTTGGTATTGTTGGTAGGATGTGTTCCCTGTCCCCTTGATGATCCTGCAGCTGTTTCCACTATATTACCTTGGGTAGCATAGCACATGCTATGAGCATTGAGGGAGATGTCAATGGATTGTAATGATGTTCTCAGCCAGAGGTATGTAGGCACTGGCACTGTGAGTCCAGTAGCTGAAAAACATGCTCTGTGGCTTTAATGGTTGGACTGTGTGTCTCATTACAGTATTTGTGTGTGTGTGTGTGTGTGTGTGTGTGTGTGTGTGTGTGTGTGTGTGTCTGTGTGTGTGAGTCCAATGGGTTGCCTAAGCCATGACTCTAGTGCATAGCATGCATCCACACCTACTAAGTGACCTTGGAGATATCCCCCATACCACACAATTGGTGCAGTTGGGGAATTTGGCATACATGGAAATCGTTCTACCTGCAAGGGTTGCCAGGACACATGTTCCACATGATTCCCATGACATTACACATCACTTGGCAGTTGTTCACATGATAGACTTTACAGTTAATGCAGACCCTACCCTGTCCCTAGGTGTTGTTCTCTTGTGTACCTAACTGCAATGTATAGCACACATTACTGGAGAGTAGTGGGATATATGTTACAATTGCAGCATACTTTTTATCCTCTCCTCTGAACTTATGTTAAAATATATGTGCCCTTTACCATGTTGTAGCATAGCATGCAGGAATGCTTGGAAGATCCTGGATGCTGATGTCTATGAAACACCAAGTATGTTTCCTGGTAGTCGGTTAAGGGTACCTGTGTCTAAAATACTAACTTCAACACATATAATCCACTGGGATGGGTTCCCTGCGGTTTGGCTCTGTATCTGACTCAAGGCTGCCAGTGGTTCCACAGTTCCTCTACTGTGTTGTTGCCCTGCAAAGTCTTCACCCTCTCTGTCTATGGCTATTGGCAGCAGCAGCAGCAGCATCGGCTTCAGCCTGTAGCACACAACTGTATGTGAAATGTAGATGCTACTAATAATCTGTCAGTGCTTTCATTGTATTCATACTCCACTATTTCCTCACTGCAGATATAAGAAAGGGCATAGTGTCTACATTGATGCCTTATATTTTGTTAAGTAGCTCTATGGGATTGTTTGATTAGCATGCAGTTCAGCAGTGCATGCTGCAATTTGCATCTCTGAGGCACAGACTAGGCCAGATGCAATCAGTTACTAATGTACACTGTTGCAAAAAGGCAAATGTGTAACTTGGCAAACCAATGTGGATGAAAGTAGTTTTAGAAGTCAAATTTAATAACACATTTATTTTGGAACAGTGTTTTTTAACAGAGGAATATTGTACTCCATCAGGTATGTATCCGTTTTATTAACTAAGTAATGCATATGTTGGAATGCATCTAAGTACATTATGTGAAGTAAATCAGTAAGGATTTGTTAGAACTGTACTCATGACATGACCTTGTTTACCAGACATTTGAAAGGTACAGAGGATGCAGAGTAGGCCAAAGGTCTAATGCTGTGTGATAACTATGCAAACATGTTTCATGGATAGGTCCTTTGAGAGCAATTTTAAGATTACACTCTTGTTTGTTTAGCACATTTGTCCCTTAGCCTGTTATATTTATTTCTGGAAGGGGGGGGTAGTTCCTGCTTTGGCACAGTAGAATGGACTGTTTTGTTGGGTGTGTGAGCATAAGTGACTTTCTGTTATGATACAAACAAGGATATGTTCGCCATGCTACTCTCCTTGTTTTGTAGCCCGTGTTATTTGTTGACCACTGTTGAATCTGTAAATTGTAAACAAGTGGTGAATACTGAAAGCCTTTATGTACTGCCTTATCTGTAAGAGTTTATTTGTACTTATGTGATCCTTATATGTGTTATCGTTATTTTGTCTTTCAGTAAATAATGGCCCATGCAGCATAGGCCCCCCCTTTCTAGGGGCAGAGAATGACCTCATAATTGAAGCGTTATGGCAACATCATGCGGCCCTGATGTCCAGAGGGTGGGAAAATATGTCACAACGTGCAGCTCTGTGGGATGAATTGGTCTAAAATGTCAATACAATTGGGCGACAGAATCACAGGTACGAGCAGATGTGACACAGAGCCACAGACATGATTCATGCTGCAAGGAGGCATGCTGCTGAAGTGGCATGTGATTGTCAGGTCACTGGTAGTGGGCCTGCAGCAGAACAACCTCTCACTGCCACTGAGGAATTCCTGGCAAACATGCCACACAGGACAGCTCCCAGCAGTCCATTAGCTGGTATGTTCTGGATGTGGGTGCCAGTCCTGCATCCCAGGAGGAGCTTCCAGGTAGTCTTTGTTAGATCACCAGTAGAATACTGTCCCATTCATTTTGTAACAGTGTACATAGTTTTAATGTGTGCCAGGGTGCTTTTTTGGTGGATTTACTTAAGATAGCTGGAGTTTTAAGGTCATTTAGAGGTTGTCAGCCACATTCTTGTTAAGATTTCAGTTACTTTAGATATACAATATTAATTACCCCCTTTTATACTGTTAAACATGGTGCTATTGCCATTACCTCTACCTTTACTTTTTTCATGACCATCTGAAATCCATGGATCACTCCTGCAGTTGGTAAGCAGAATATATTTATGTCATTAATGTAGAAATACTCCAAAATATCTGCTAAAGTGTCATCTCAGGCCTGCTATATGGATTGCTGTACTGTCTGCATAATTGTCAACTGTACATATATTTGCAGAATGTCCAGATGTGTGTCTCATACCTCTGGCCCATATTTAAGATCATAGTGATTGACTTGCAAATTGTTGACAGGTCATTAAAGATTGGAAACATAACATAGTGAGAAAGATCTCACATGCAGACTGCATACCCATCATAATTGTCATGGTGAAGCAATACCTGTTATTCTATCACCTTTCTAGGTTTGTAAGGCAATATGTCACAATGGTACCTATTCTTGGGCCTTTGTCCACCCATTATTTATGGCTCTGTCTACATTCCTGCTCTAAGAGGTTAAGAGGTATGAATGTCTGTAATAGTGGCTGTGTAAATTGCTTAACATATACTGTAGCACAGTAGTGCAGGTATTGATTTATTCCTGTTTTCCTTCCTTTTATCACAGGTTATCATGGAAGTGGTTCTGTGTCCCCTATGCCATCTGATGTCAGTGTCTCATCAGACTCTGATAATGCTGGTGGCCATAGTGAGGCACAGCTGGGGGTTGCAGAGGCTGATTCTGACATAGAGGTTGAAATCCAGTGACCCCCCCCCCTCATTATCACCAGACACAGCCAGTATGCCTACACATACCCAGTCCACTGAGGCCATAGATATAGCACAGTTGGAGGGCAAGGACATTGACCAGGAAAGTGTGGCTGTTACTGCAGCTTCAATGACTGTTGACACTGGCCATAGCCAAACTGTTGTTCAGGTGCCACACAGGGGGATTGATAGGGGTGCTCGGAGGAGGCCTGCTGTCCCTCCCCAACCTGTTGTAGGTGTCTCATCACGTGTCAATCGATGTATGTTTAGGGCCGACATGGAGGCACAGGCACATTCAGAAAGGAACTCCAGGAGAATGCTCGGGGTTATAGATGCAGCACAGTCTGACATCTGTGACTGCCTCCACTGTGTTGTTGATTGTCTGGATTGTTTGAATGACACATTGGAATGGGATGTGTCTGTGAGGCTGCACAGTGTATCTGACATGGAATGCACATTGTCTGTGATGGAATGTCTGCTGGGAAGGGAGCATCAGCCTCGTGGGTGTAGGTCAGCAACTATATCTGCTATGAGCCAATGTGGCCATGCCCTATCATGCTCCCATAGTGGTAGTACATCCACTACTCCAGCAGGGAGTTTGCTGTCCACACCCAGATGTAGCAGGCCATGGGGTTGTGGTCTTGGTTGTTCCCGAGAAGGGGGCATGTCCAGTAGACATAGGTCACCTTCAGGTAGTAGCAAAGCATCTCACCTTGGGCAGGGAGGTGCCAGTGCAACTCCTGACAAAGCCAGTTCTCGTGTTCAGAAGCAGAGATGATGAACTGTCAGCTCTAACCTGCACGGCTCACAGCTGTCTGACATAGAGACACACAGGTCTAGCACTGAGCTTGGCTGTGTTCATGCAGACACTCACACACCAATGTCAGATTGAGGGCACGTACAGACACACACGCAACATTTACATGGTCCATCTTGCCTGCTTCCCTTGCTTACTCACATACACACTTGGCTGCCTTTTGTATCAGCTTAAGCCTCCTGCACCCCACACAATACCCTGTGCAGTTGATGATAACTGTGCCACATCCCTGTCTATCTTTTGTATTCAGGGATACTAAAGCTATACGTCTGATACACATGGTAATTATCTATATTAATATGACATTATTACCTCCATTTGTGTTGTTCAAATGCTAACTGTACCTGTCATTTAGATTGTATGTAGCCATTTAAACAGCTGCTAGCATAATAATTCATCTACTGTATACTGGATGCTTTTGTAAAGGCTGTGAAGTCAGACAATTAAATGTGTCTCATTAATATGTCTAACTTTCTCATTAAGGATTATTTAGTACAAGCATATGGGTGGACACCCAAAGTCAACCTACTAGATTCAGAGCTCAGGATTGGATGTCAGCAATGAAGACAAATCTCATCAGAACGGTAATACAGTATGATGTTCTGTTTTGCATGTACATCTCCATAGGTTCCGAGGTTCATAGGATGTGACTAAGGCATGGACCTGATGGTGTTTACAAGCATAGCTGTTACATCACAATATAATATTCAAAGGCATATATAATGCATGGTCAAGTTTTGTCTAGCAAGGACCACTCATGTCCAGGAGAAAAGCAGCAGTGATCCATGCCAGACAATCTTTTCACATCAAGTCATCCATCCTTCAACAGAGTAATGGAGCTGCTCTGCTTGACATGGATTTGAAGCCTACTGCAGAGGAGTGACAACCTTTGAGAGCTGTAGCTGTCTCTACAACATGTCCTATGTATGTCATAGTGTACACTGAGGTCCCTGGAACAGGTGACTGGTATCCCACATCACTTACACATGTGCAGCGTTGTCATCTCATTTTGGCCACAGATAGCCCTGTAAAGCATACGTAATCTGCCTCAAAGCTATCTATATGATATTGTCAGTCTGCCCGCAGAAGGCACATATAGGAGACCCACTGCTGTTTTATTACTCAGACAAGTCTGAGGTCTGTCAAGTTGGTGCAGGTGTCTGGCGCATTAACTGTCAAGGGAAGGATTATATTCATTACTAAGTCTGATGAGGGATGGGTATAGGAGATTGCTAACATATATTGCTATTGATGTAATACTGTTGCTAATCAAATGTAAGATTTATTTATTTATTTATTTATTTATATTTGTTGACCAGGAGTGTAGATGTAGACTGTCTACCTCTCCACAGTAGACCCAGGTTGCAGCTGACATGTGTACCAAGGTCTATCAATACAGAAGTGGGTAATAGTCTACTCATGATTATTTTATAATAAGCAGGAACATTTATTATTACCACAGGACATGCTGATTCATCCTCTGCAGTTCATGTAACACCCATGGCTTTGTTAACAGTCATTAGTGCCACCACCGTCTGTTTTGTCATGAACGTCCGAGACATACAGTCAAATATGACAGGCCACAGCAGTGACACTTCTGTTACTACACAGGTGACATGTCTGCTGCTTGAAGTGAAGTCTTCCACTGTGATTGAATGTTGTTGGTATGTGATCCCATTTGCAAACCAGCTGATAACGTAGGATTTGATATTCACCTTAGTTAGTTTCCCACTGAGAACAAATGGTGGATTGTGATGAAGCCCTTGACCAAATTATGAATGGTGTGTGGACATCTCTGACATTTTGTATGTCTGTGGTCACAGTCTTGAATCCCACCAGGTTTTGAGGCCACAATATACCCTCGGGAACTCCTAACCAGAAATCATCTAGTGTTTAGAAGTCACCTATTTACCTGTGTCTGAGATGCATACAAATGGCATCCATTGCCTTATGGCAGAGGTTGCTACAATTATGGTTCTATAATTACATTTGTATTTTGCCAATCATCCCTTGTGCATTTGGTAAATGGTCATTGCATTCCAGTCATTGTGAACAACAGCAGTATTCAGACTTTGGTTTAATATGGTGCCTAGGGGAGTAGCTCACTGTTGAAGCACATGAAGAACACAGGCCATAATGCCATCTGGACTGATGGTGATTGTGCTCCTAGTCTTGGAGAGGACAGTGATAGTTTTCTCATTGCAGATGCCACAGCTTGGAGGTGATGTTGCACACATGGTTTGTACTAGGTGTGGTGGTGGCAAGGGGGACACTTTTCAGCCAAATATGTCTGCTAGCAGGTTTGGAAGTTACACTGGGTCAGTGTGTGTGCTACCCCACACATTTTGATGCAAATACATTTGAGTTATATATATCAATTTGCAGATGTATGTGAAGAAAAGCTTCTGGTTATCCCTGGATATGTAAGCATAGTTGCTCTGTGTGGGTTCTTGAAGGTGTCTTATTTGCATATTTATGCTGAGGAGAGTGGCCTTCCAGTCCTGATTCTTAATGTTGTGTTTGTAAACAGCAGCTTCTTTCACTTACTGTTTAATGTATTTATGACAGACATACACTGCTATGGTTTGTATTTTCTGGAGGATCTTTGAGCCTATCAGGCATGGCTGTGTGTATACATCTGTGTAGATGTGTAGACAGGGCATCAGGGAATAAGTTACTATAGCTGTCAAAGACCTTTGTGGAAACTGCGCCTTGTAAGTAGTTTGGGCCATCCTTTTGGAGTGTGTAGTTACCTTGGGTGATTGTGAACCGGACTCCTCCTTTGGGGAGTTCAGTAGCGATATCTACTTTGAAGCATACTGCCTTATGACTGGATTAGCAGCTCAGGCACTACACATGTGACATTACATTGTTCACTCATATTGTTGAGGTACAGGTCTGGAATATGAGATAACCTTGTGGGGTGTTGCACTATTTCTTCCATGGCATTTCAGTTCACAAACTCAGGTAATATTGTGTAGGAGAGTTTGGTGTTATATAATTATCCAAATCAATGGATGTGTACTTTCATTCAGACCTGCCTATGATGTTTTGCTCTACTTTAATTTTTCCATGTAGTAATATATAGGCTGTCTGGCTATGTGTATTTATGGATGGTGACCTACTAAAGGCGATAACATGAAGGGGTTTCCTATCCACAGTAGGCTGGACATAAAGTAACTCCATATTGTTATCTTCTCTGTACAGTCTTGAGGCGTACTAATCTTTAGTGTAAATAGATACAACACCTCCTGTGGTGCACACAACTTCCGTTTGCTGTGTGGATGTTTGGAAGGCACTGTAGCCTTGCATGAGAAAGTACATACAGCAGCCTTGAGCTAGGTTTCTGTGACTGCACAGACATTAACATCTTCATTGCAAAGAGTGATTACAGATAGTGTTGTTTAAGATCAGCAAGGCCCTCACTTTGTTGGAGGTGTACATTTTCACACTGGTTATTCTGTGCTTGTGACCTTACCTAATAAAGGTATTATTGTGCAGTCAAGTGGCTCATGTCTGGCAAAACAGCATGCTCTATCCACCATGTCATCCCACATTGACAGGTACTGTATCACTGTACTATGACACCAAAAATGTAGGCAAGTTCAATGAAACTCTTTTCTTTATATAGTGGTATCATCCTAGGTGAGGGTATAATACTGCTCAAACACAGGGACATACCTGGCAGAGATCCATTTTTAGAAAGCTCAATCATGTCTGTGTTCATATATTTCATATAGTCATGTCTCAAATTGTGCATACCGAGATGAAGTATGCTGGAATAAGAGTGGGACTTGTTGAGAGACTTGACTGCATGTCTGCTGTGATGACTACACCTATCACACAGCTGACACTAAACATATCCTTGTTTAAGTTGGTGAGTGGGGCATCTGTACATCTCACTATATAGTCAACTATTATGAAAACCTTTGGGATACATGCCCATTGTCCTAAGCACTTCTATGGTGAGACAGTGGTGATGATATGTCTGATGTGTATTGTCTGCTTGTAGCCTGATTGTGCTTAGGATGTGTGTGATATTTAGACTGGTTTGTGGGGAGTACCTCTGCACATAATATTTTGTATTGGATGCATATTATGAGCAGGGGTTGAAGTGTGTGAACAGACAACCTTTCTAGTGTTACTCATATGGAAGCTAGAGAACACTGATTCCAGATCCCTACTATATGTGGATCTCTTAAAATGTGTAATTCAGTGATGTAGGGGATATAGGCTATTCAGTACACATGAGGCATTCTCTGCAGAAGCTCATGTCAACTATGCTAGCAGGGGAAACAGAGGGGAAATGATAGTTGATAATGAGAGGTTTTAACCTGGTATCTGCAGAGAGAATGCAAAAAGGAGGGGTATATGTGATCTGACTGCCATTTTCAGGTGACTAATCTATAGGGTGTACATTATGATGTCCTTCATAAGGTGGATCAATACCTCTGTTATTGATAGGTAAGTGGATAAATTGCCGCTTGTTATGCAACAAGCATTTTATGCTCAACTTCTGAGAGACTTAGTTGGCTATAATCACCTGCATTAGAAGCCGAAGTTAAGTACAAACTTGCAGTTTTAAAAGTAATGTATTTCATTTTTTCTGTTACCTAATTGTGTGTTTCACTGAATAGTGTGTGCAGTGTGTCTTTCTGCTATAAGTGGGGGTGGTGGTCTTCTCACTTCTTTGTTATCTGATATTTAACTGTTAGCCTAGAGGGCTTCCTCTGTACTTTAGATGCTAGCCACAAAGTTTGAGAATTCAGTTTATGCTCAACTTCTGAGAGACTTGGTTGGCTATAATCACCTGCATTAGAAGCTGAAGTTAAGTACAAACTTGCAGTTTTAAAAGTACTGTATTTCATTTTTTCTGTTACCTAATTGTGTGCTTCACTGAATAGTGTGCGCTGTGTGTCTCTCTGCTATAAGAGGGGGTGGTGGTCTTCTCACTTCTTTGTTATCTGATATTTAACTGTTAGCCTAGAGGGCTTCCTCTGTACTTTAACTGCTAGCCACAAAGTTTGAGAATTCATTTTATGCTCAACTTCTGAGAGACTTGGTTGGCTATAATCACCTGCATTAGAAGCTGAAGTTAAGTACAAATTTGCAGTTTTAAAAGTACTGTATTTCATTTTTTCTGTTACCTAATTGTGTGTTTCACTGAATAGTGTGTGCTGTGTGTCTCTCTGCAGTTAGTTCCCTGCCAACCCTCCCTGTTGTTGTTTTGGTGTTAGTGTTGGTGGATCTGGAATTGCCTGCCCCTCCTGTAAGTCTGTATTTCAACACTCCTCCTGAGTTCATCTCATTTACTCACTTAACTGAGTACAGTGAGATCATATTCTGAGTGTAGTGTTCACTCTACTTAATACAGAGAGAAGATTTGAGAAGGCCAAACCACTTAGGTTCTTCCTTCCTCTCTCCTTGCACTTTACTAACAAAAAAAAAAAGTTGCACTTTATTCATCTGCTTTTACTGTATTTGAGTTTCCTCCTACTTAATTTTGCTTTTGCCGCTTCTTAAAAGTGCTCAATTTTATTTATTCTGCTGCATTTATTACTGCTTGGTAGTAGCCAGATTAAATTGTAACTGTTATTCTAAGTCAAGACAACAAAATAAATGCCCCAATGGATAAACGAGCCACTGCACACAAACGGTAATGCTACCCAGAAGCAAAGAAAACATACAGTGGAACAAAGCACGGTATCTCTCTGCATGCACAGAAACTCAAGGAATCCTCATATGTAAAACACGAACAGCATTTATTATGGTTAGCGCTTTCACCACCGGACAGGTGGCTTCTTCAGACTATATAACAAACAGAGCAAAAAACAAAATAATTTTATATATACTCACAGTTTCATCAAGTGTACAAATACACCTAATCAATTTAAAAAGTAACTCCCTTTTAAAATGTCACATTACATAGGCACGTCGTACGTGTACAAAACCATTTAAAGTGATAACATTAAAAACATTTTAATTTCCAAATATGCTAATCAGAACTACTCAAGTTCTGTATTTTCCATGAGTTCACTAATACAATTATACACTTGGAGCTTATGAAACCATTATGCCTCTAATCATATGCACTTATTACTTAAAATTGTATCTACATAAATTGCACTAGTGCGCATAGCCCTTTCCATCATCATTTTATGCACAAACACAAAATACAATTAGCTCAACCCTATCTGATGTAGGGTATGTTGCATGAGGCTTGTCTTTAGTGAAAAATATATTATATGACACTTGATTAACAGTGATGACATTGTTCCCGTCTAGCTCTCCATATGCAGCACCACTAAATAAACTGAATGATATAATCAGCATAGAACTATCAATCACACTTATCTAACAAGATGAATGTGTTAATAGCCACCACATTATTCATATTAAATATATACATATCACAAAATATTATAAGATCCCATTCCATGTAATAGTTTCATGCATACTGCATATACTTCTTCAGAGTGTCAGATAACAAATATCAAACACATTTTCAATAGTTAGACTCCTCTGATATATGTGCCATTCACCACTGCATATAGTATTAAAGCAATGAAAAATATAGAAACATATTAAATCTAATATCGGAGCTGTATAAAAAATAATATACAGTCTACTGTATTCAGTGATCCGTTACAAATGCAGAGTAGCAAAGCACACTTCACATGTAAATATTCTTCTGCAACAGGGGCATACCCCTTCAGCTTGTCACATCACAGCAGCACATATTAAGTATATATTAAGCAAATGTACAACTGTTTTACTGAATGGCTGGTAAGATCAAATAGAGAGCCTTGTCCTTCTGTACAGTATAGGGGAGTCAAGTGCTAGGGTTTATAAGTGCTTGCTATCCAGATATGTCCAAAGGGCAGTTTCAGGTGTACTCTCCAGTCCAACTGGTGAATCTGGGCATTTTGAGGCAATGTTACAACTGCCTCATGTACACAGACAACCCTCTCCTCCTACCACCAAACACTAATACATGTGAGAGATGCAATTATACAGCCAAACTGGAGGCTAAGCTCTGTCAATCCAAGACTGGACCAGATAGTCAAGAGGAGAAGGGAAATACTTGCATCACACCACCAGTCTCACATAGACCCATTAAATCAGCACTAGCAAAAAACACATATAAATACACAAAAACATACTCAGAGACTCTAAATAAAAATCTGCAAAAGCAACAGAGACCTCCAAAGCAGACATCCAAGCAACCTCCACCCCCCAACACAAACCATGAAACACATACTTCACAAAACCAGTGTGCCACGCAATCACAGCCCTTAAGGCAAAATAACATACCCAACATAATAGGTGACTCTATAGTCAGGCACACTGACGTCCCACTCACTAGGCTGAATAAGAAAAAGGTCACTGTTAGCTGCCTGTTGAGTGCCAGGATCTGCCACATAACACAAGCACTCAGGTCACTCCAGAACAAGTACAAATATGCCTCTGTCATCATCCATGCTGGTGTGAATGACCTGAGCCGTACCTCTCTGGACTACATGAAAAGAAGCTCTATGATCATGTCACCCAGGCCGGTATGACCCTGATCCTGAGAAGCATCCTGCTCTCACCAAGAATACCACGGTATAAAGAAAAAATTATCAATTTCAACAATTGGCTAAGTTTCTGGTGTCATTCAAAGGGGATCCAGTATCTGTCCGCCTGGGATGACATGCTCGACAAGCCATGCTGCTTCACTAGAGATGGCTTGCACCTGTCACCCATAGGCTTTCAAATACTGGCCAAGGCTCTTGCCACTCCCATAGTACCTTTTTTTAGGCAAGGCTCAAAAGACAAACTCACCACCGTAAATAGCACAAATAACAAAGAACTGAGGGTAATGCTACTCAATGCCAGAAGTCTAAATGTCAAAATGCATGCACTTGAGGCACTCCTCAGTATGGAGAAAATCGATATATGTGCAGTAACAGAAACCTGGTTTAAGGCTCCAGAGAGCACCCCAGCACTACCAGGCTACAACTCATACCATACATTTCGAACACAGAACCCAGACCAAAATACAAAAGGCAGAGGGGTATCCATATTCATCAAGGATACCCACACCTTCAGGTTAGTGGCACAGCACGATGCTTCAGAGATCATCCACGTGAAACTAACAACAGGCAAAACTGCAATTCAAATTGTAGCTTGCTACAAATCACCCACCATGTCCCAGGACCCCCATTCCATGTTTCTGGAAACACTGGGAAACATAAAGGTCCTACCAAACACCCTAATATTGGGTGATTTCAATTACCCAAACATTAACTGGGAGAACTGCTCAAGTACTAACTCCCTTGCTCAACATTTCCTAGAATTTATAAACTCAAACACCCTGGATCAACTGGTCCACACTCCCACCAGAGGTGACAACATATTGGACCTGGTCATCACCAACATAGGAGACCGGTGTTCCACACCGGAGGTCAACCCCTCGCTGGATAGATCTGGCCATAAACAAATCACTTTGGATATCCACAGTCCGTCCCCCATCCCCCAGACAAGGACACCACCATGAAAAACTTTTCAAAAGCAAACTTCACGTTACTTAAGACCGAGGTGGAAAGTTTCAAAGCCCCCATGGTAAAGGATAACGCTGTCCAAACTGCAAAATCCTTTACTAATGCATTCTACGGGCACCTACAAGAATGCGTGGATCATGCTATCCCAAGCAAGACAAAGACTCACTCCTCCAAGAAAAGGAAACCAATCTGGTGGACCCCTGCAATAAACAAGCTATACAATAGAAGGAAGAAACTAGTACAGAAAAGAGTAAAATCCCAAGAAGGGAAGACATCCCTGATCAGTATCAGCAAGAAACTATGATCCCTCATAAAATCATCCAAGGTGAACTTCGAAAGAAAAATTGCCAAGGACTCCAAAGATAACCACAAGGCATTCTTTAGCTATGTCAAGAATCTAAGTGGCAATGCTCAGATCTGCTCATAGTTAGTGCTGAATGGCACAAAATACACTGAACCGAGTGATATTGCCAACATCCTGGCAAACAGGTTCAGTGCAAACTTCACCCCCCCTCTCACCCCCAAAAGGGCCCATAACCATACCAGAAGAATGTAAAGCCCCTGAAATCACAGACACTCAGGTTAAAACAGCCCTCTCCAAAGCCAAAAACACAGCATCAATGTGACCGGACGGTGTCCCAGGTTTCATCCTATACAAGCTCAAAGACGAACTAACCCTTCACCTAAACATACTGTTCAAACTCAGCCTCTCCACAGGCTACGTACCCATAGAGTGGTACACAGCAACAGTTATTCCACTCCATAAAGGTGAAGCCACAACAGACCCCGGGAACTATTGCCCTATAAGCATGACTAGCTTGGTCTGCAAGGCTCTATAGTGCATCACCATGGAACTCATTAACGGAGACATTGGGAACCTCCAAACACTGAACCCTACCCAGTTCAGCTTTAAGGGTAGATCATGCCTCCTAAACCTGGTGGACTTCTTTGAGACAGTTACCAAGGCTGTAGATGAGGGAAAGGTGGTATACACAGCCTACCTAGACCTCACAAAGGCATTCAACACCATTCCCCATTCTGGTATTATAGATAAGCTCACCAGCCTGAACATAAACCCCTATGTCACAAGATGGGTTGCCAACTGGCTCACAGACAGAACCCACAAGGTGAGAGTTGTGGGAGTTAGGTCTGACTCTAAACCAGTTACAAGTGGCATTCCCCAGGGCTCAGTCCTAGGACCCCTCCTGTTCAGCATATACTTCTCAGAGGTACAGGCAAGCACAGGAGGACTATGGCTGACCAAGTTCACAGATGACTGCAAACTAGGGGCTATAATTGACTCTCCAGCTGACACAGGCATCCTCCAAAAGGGTCTCACTGAGACGGATACCTGGTGTCAAAATCATGGCCTCAAGCTAAATGCCAAAAAGTGCATAGTCATCCCCTTTGGGAAAAACAAAGTACTCACAAACTACCACATAGATGGTAGTCCCCTAAATACAGAAAATGTAATAAGGGATCTGGGGACCCAAGTAGATAGTAATCTCTCCTTTGATAATCACATTGCCAAAGTGGTTAGAAAATCCTTCTATGTGGCCTACCTAATCATAAAAGGGTTTGTATCCAGATCAAAATAGGTCATTGTGCCCCTCTACTTATCACTCAAATACCCCATTTGGGATGTACCTTACAAAACACCTGCAACAACTGGAAAGACCACAGAAGTACCTCATCAAGAGGATCACTGGCCTCAAACAGCTGCCGTATGCAGCTCAACTGAAGAAACTCCAGCTGTACTCAGTTGCATACAGCCTACTCAGAGGTGATCTCTGCCTGACATACAAGGTCATGCCAACCCAGAATTAATGGACATGCTCCACCTAAAGAAAACCTTATCCCCCTCAAGCAACACGCTCTAGGGATCTAAACCTCACCACAACAATAAATAGGACGTGCTGGAGGGATAGATTCCTGTCCCAGAGACTTCCCATGCTTTGGAACAAGATTCCAATTTACATTAGGCAGAGCTCCTCACTAACACTCTTCAAGAGAAACCTTGACGAGTGGATGGGAAACAGAAAGTTTACCCCGGGGATCACTTCAGTGGCTCTGTTGGACAAAGGCACAGGGAACTAATCTAAGGGAGCGGCAAAAGTCAATGCATTCTGGCTAGGTTTATAAATGCCTTCAGGCAGGTAGCCTAGTACCTACCTATGAACCTATGAACAGAGGTTCTGACAGCTAGATCTGCTCTGTTATATAGCAGCAGCCGGTTGTATTTGAAAGCAAGTGTATTGAAGTTACTGCATATATGAGAACAATGTTTTACAGCCTCTGCAAAGAAGCAGGTAAAACAAAGACACACTGTTAAAGCTGAGTTCAGACACAGTGACCACCAGTTAGATACTGCTACTGGACACTCATGCCACAAGTGTACAGATGGGGTTTCTCCAAACAGAGATGTCATCTTCTTCTACCTGTTATTTTGGATAGTACCATTAGGGCTCACCACACCAGATGTTCTGCTTCCATTTCTACCGGTCCTCTGCATCTTCCTCTGTCACACTAGCTTCCAGCATGTCTTCTATCACCACATCCATACACCTTATCTTAGGCCTTCTTATTTTCCTCTTACCTGGCAGCTCCATCCTTACCATCCTTTCTACAATATACCCAGCATAACTCCACAGTACATGTCCAAACCAGCAAACTCCCACCTCTGTGTCTTCATCTCCAAACCGTGCAACCTGAGCTGACACTGTCATATATGGTTAATACTCCTGTTCATCCTCAGCACACACAATACAAATCATAATATCTGGTACTCTGCCAACACCTGTTATAACTCCTGCCTTTTTGTTAGTGGCACCATCTGCAACTCATATGACATAGTTGGTCTCACTACCATCTTGTAGACCCTCCATTTCAGTGTTACTGGTACTTGGCTGTCAAAGATCACTCCTGAAACTCTTCTCCACCCACTTCATCCCACATGCTCTCTCTTCTACACCTGTCTTCCACAGTCATCATTAATCTGAACTGTTGATCGAAAGTATTTCACATCATATGCCTTCTCTAACTGTACTCCCTGCATTCTAACCATTCCTCTATCCTCCCTCTCATTCACACACACATATTCTGTCTTAGTTCTGCTGACCTTCATTTCTCTTCTCTGTAAAGCATATCTCCACCTCCCCACGGTCTCATACACCCATTTCCTAGTCTCAATACAGACCACAATATCACCCCAAAAAACATAGTCCACAGGGACTCAAATCTGATCTCTGTCAACCTATCCATCACCACTGCAAATAGATGTCATGATGTTTGTGCATACAGTAACAGTAATGTCACTGTTGTCTGCCTTATATAGGATGAGGTGACATCTACCAAGCCAGTGTGTGACCATGGTCTGTTGTGACATATACATATTGTGCTCTTAATTTGCAATGCTTCCACTGGTATTCTTATGGGTGACATGGTGTCTGAGAATGATACGGAACCATACCTCTCAACAGTCAAGAGTTTCACATAATCTCCAGATGTTCGACTCATATTCTTAGTCTGTTTCACACAATATTGTGGTTTTCTGTGAAAGCAATGGCAAATTATTGAGAAATAAAGTCAGTAAATAATGGCAGACATATGAATTTCACAAGTCATATCCTTCAGAAAATTCTTAGTAATGCAATGCCTGTTAATCTATCATCTTTCTAAGTTTGTAAGTGCAATATTTAAAAAGTGTCAATATTTTTAGGCCTTTGTCCCCCATTATGTGCAGCTTTTTCCTGAGTTCCTGCTGTAAGAGCTTGAGAGGTATGTCGGACACTATGGATATATATATATATATATATATATATATGGATCTAGGACTGTTGAATGAAAATTCAACAGTCCGAATCCAAAATCAACGAAAGCACTTTAACAAAAGCACTTTTACCGTAAAAGCACTTTCGTTAAAGTGCGTCAGAAAAAAAAAAAGGAAAAACAACAAAAAGCTGTTTATGCAGGGGGGGCTATGTCCCCCTGCACCCCCCTACTTTAATATTCTCACTCCGAGATTGCAGTACAGTGGGGAAAAGGAAAAAATTCCCTTACCTGCACCGTAGTACAATCTCCACAACAGTCTTTTCCCCACGACTCCCTCTGGCTGCAGGCATACATACACGAAAGTGCTTTTTCGGTTATAAGCACTTTCGCGTAAATATGCCCGGCCATTAAGCCTTCAGTGAAAAGCACCATCAAGCATCAGTCCTAGACCTATATATATATATATATATATATACGGTTCTACCACACCACACCACAACCAACACCACACAACACACACAACCACACCACCAACACTAAACAACACATAACACAACAAACCACGCAATAAACAACCACACACACACACGACCCAATATACACCAAACAACAAACACAATACATTAATACAAACCACACACACCACACACAAACACACCACAACACACAACACAAACACAAATCACACAAACACACACAGCACACTACACAAAATCACTACCCTAAACCTTACCTTTACCTTACCTAACCCTAACTCCCCCTCCTCAACTAACCCCTACCGCTCCCTAACTCACTTACCCACCCCCATCCCTATAAACTAACCCTACTTACCACCCCACCTAACCCCCCCCTACCCTAACCTAAAACAACCCCTAACCTCCCTAACCTAACCAACTTAACCCTAACCACTTAACCCCCACAGACCCCCCCACTCCCCAACAACCACCACACACTTACCTGCGCACTTAACGTCCACTACACTCACTCACTACCACCCCCCTTTCCCCATGCCCTCAGCTCGGTTGGTGTGTTGTCCCGTCGTGGTCTTCTGCATTGTCGTCGATGTTCTGCCACTCTCGATGATTCGCGTCGGTCTTCTTCGTTTCGATCTTCTGGAGCCTCGATCCGGTGTCGGTCTTCTGCGCTGTCGACGAAGTCAGGTAGAACCATATATACATATATATATATATATATATATATATATATATATATATATATATAAAGAGAGAGAGCTATAGTGTGAGAAGCATCGAATTTGCGCTGTGGTTAACTAAGTGTACACGCATGCGTTTTTGCCTTTTTTTATACTGTTTGCACATTGGTAAGCAGTGGCAAATGTGAGGTGCATTGTTCACATCTCAGTCTTACTATTATGTAGTATATAACTGCTGCTAAAGCCCACTCCTATCTCTATTCCAGGCTGGGATTTCCCGATTACTAACAGCAATGACTGAATATATCCTGTGTCTGTGACTGGCGATCAGACATAAATCCTATTTCCTCTTTCACTGTTTCTGCACTGCTGTACTCCGTGCAAACCGGGTAAGCCTTTTCAAAATATGTGGCACATTGCACAAATGTGGAATTAAGACAAGACAATGTTTATAACAGTATGGGACACAGTCACAGTCTGTAAAACACAACCTATTGCTAGTAAACATCCAAAACCCCTACTTATATCAGGATTGAACCCTCAACAGCATTACAGCTTTGTTAGACAGGATGGCTGCCTTAGTCCTTTTGGCTACAGAAGCAGCTTGCCAGAATAGGGGTCATTCATCACACAACCACCTGCATAACAATGTACACTGCTATACATGTGTTACCTAAAACATACAATGTATGATCAAATCTAAACTATTCTCCTAGAAATGTGGGGGATAATAATTGTGAGAAACACCCATTTACCATGGGTTTGGGGGCAGCATAAATGAGTTACTGTTATGGCACTTACAAGGGGACATCCCTGTTTTGGTGGGGTGGGGGGACAAACCACATCCACTGTTAGGATACAGACAAGTCTGAAGTCAGAAACAGCAATGTGTATCCTCACTTTCTAACTTCAGTCTTGAATGATGTACCAGTAATCTGCTGCAGTAGGACTGTATGAAGGTTTCATGCATGAGGCCTACTAACTACAAATGGACACATGCTAGTAAAATAGTGTCAGTAGTCACATGTTGCTTAATTTTCTGTACAAATACACCACTATTTACTTGCATACTATACCAAGTTCATAGATACAAAGGATATGTCATAATACGCCATAAGACTACAATGTAGGTTAAGAAGTTAAGGACCTACCTTTCAAATTCAGAGGATGACACAACTATAGTTCAAGGCTGACTCTGATGCAAGCAGTACACAGCCGATAAATGGATAGGTACAGGTTGTGAGAGTTGCCCGGCATCATATTTAATGTATGTATGTGAGTAGGAGAATTAATGTATGTATGTGAGTAGGAGAAAGGTATTAGTTCCTAGGTCCCTAAGTGGTCAGTGAATGTGTTATGTGTTGTCTCTTAGCCAAAACAAGGGCATACTGAGCATGCATATGTCGGCTTACAGGGATAGCAGCTGGGGGTTCCTCTTCCAAGTCCTCCTGTGACTGTGGTGATCTAGGCATTGGTGGGGGATATGTGTCCCATCCCCCATATACTTTTTAGGTGTATACTTTTATATCTTTATTTATGAGAGAGCACATATTTATAAGGGCACATTGTTCCTGTAGTTTAGTATGTTATGGTTATTTGTACGTCTTTACATATATGTTTTTTGCTATGTCTCTGTGAGATGCTGATATTTTATCTGTTTCTGATGTATTTATAATGCATTTCTAAAAGGTTAGGTTTTGATTATATTGTGTAGTAGAGATGTTTTTATATGTTGCTTAGTCTATTTCAATCACTGTATTAACATAGAAAGGGTGCTAGCACCTTTTACAGGTTCTTGTTACATGTAATGGCTACATTGTTACACAAAGAGTCAAGTATTTTGAATGAATTATTTGATTGGAAGTTTAATTTTTGAATGACTTTATATTAAAGATGAATGTTTGCACAACATTTGGTTTGGTGTGAAGAAGTGAGCTCTGTATTCATGAAAGCTCTTACCTAGTTTTAATAAACTACTGTTTTATTTTAGCCTGGCTGTGTGTCAGACAGCTTCTTGTTTAGTTATTTTCATGCTATTTATTTTTGTAGAAAGCAGTCCACTCATCTTGGTGTTGTTTGTATTTGGACTCTACTCCAATGGTCTTGAAGTATCGAGGGAAAATCAGAACATATGAACCTATGAACCATAGGCGGTATGCATACTTTATACATTTCTTGAGTAGGTCCACCATATGAGATTGGCTAATTAAGATGGATTTCACCTAATTAGGCTATAAGTAACACGATTTAAAGGTCCTACATCAGTGCACTGTGTGCACTGGCACGCAGCAGAGCACAGCTGTGCATATATAAGGCAAGCCATGTAAAACTTTTATATTTTCATCCCTGTTGTCATGAAACCTACAGAAAATGCTAATTCATTTCTATAAGCTGCAATGTCAGAACAATATGAGAAAAGTTGCTGTGACGCCCTTGCACTGGCCCAGTAATCAAGGAGCCTCAATCCTCACCACCAGTGAGGGGCGTCCACATTGGGAGGATAACAAGTGCAGACACAGTAAAGTACAATTTCCCTTAAGAGCACACAGAGATCACAGTCAGTCTGTGGCTGTTTTCTCTCTCTCTCTCTACAGTGGTTTCCCCTGCTACTGGCAGATTCTGTTGGGGTGGTCTGGGCTTCCCACCATGAGTTCTCTTAGACCCATGAGCAGCACTGGGTGTCCCTTTACTGTGCAGGGATGCCCTGCTTGCTAGGTATAGGTCTTCCTTCTTCCCCAACTCATCTACAGTAGAGCATTGTCTATCAGCGTACCAGAACCTCATGCCCTCAGGCAAACTGCTAAGGGTGTGTTCCCTCACCAAAAGGTCTGCGAGGCCTTCAAACGTGGTGACCTGACATCCACTCACCCACCTATGAAAATAAGTGTTCAGTTCAGCAACATATTCACACACACTTTCATCTGCCTTGCATCTATGCTCACAAAACTTTTCTATAAGCTTCAGGTGTTAGCTTAAAAAATTCTAGCAAACAATTATTTACAGCATTGTAATTTAAGAAATCATTGTCTGACAGTTTGGACAGAACAGTTACAGCTTTACCATGGAGTAAAGGGGTCAGGAACCTTACCCAGAGCCTTTGGTCAGCATCATACTGTTTACATACCCTCTCAAACATATGAATGAAACTATCAAAATGATCCCCCTCTGTAAACTGTGAAAGAAATTTACTGACCTTTGTTGCTTTTGGGGTTCAGTTACTCCCTTCCCCATTACCTCCATGACTCTGGTGAAGAGTCAGCATCTCTTTTTCATGTTGCCTCTACCTCTCCTTCTCCTCAGCTTCCAGGCATAGCAGTTTCTCATTTTCTCACTCTCTAGATGCTTCAGTCTGTCTGCTGCTTAGATTTTCAAAAGCTTGGCCTCCAACTCAAGTCTCTAGTTCCAGACAGATTTTTAAGTCCTCTGTAGAAAGGTTGAGCTGTCCATTCTCTGAGTGTTGTACATCTCCACGGCCAGTCTGATCATCCTCCTGGTTGCTATTTTCTGATGGAGCTGTGACCAAAGTTGCAATCAAGTTTGATTTAGTCAGGTTTCCTTGCACCAGTCCTTTAGCCTGGCACATCTCAGCCAAACGGGTCCTTGTCAGCTTGCAAACCAAAAATATGCCATACTCCTTTGCTAACATGCTTATCTCCTCTCCCTGACTAACTAAGCTAACATAAGAAATAAAACAATTGTGAGCTGAACTCTGAATGTTCACTGTGTGGCTGATTTAGAGTACAAAAACATTTTCAGTGACCACTGTACACAAGCTACATGAATTCAATGTCCACACCACTACAAGCCAATTAATATGTGGTGCAGCTAACTCACCAGTATCAAACAATTAATATTTGATGTGGATATTCCACCACTGCCAAACAATTAATATGTGATGCCCATGCACTGTCCCAGTAATTAAGGAGCCTCAATCCTCACCACTAGCACCAGTGAGGGATGTCCACACTGGGAGGATAACAAGTACACACACAGTAAAGTACAATTTCCCTTAAGAGCACACAGAGATACAGTCAGTCTGTGGCTGGTTTCTCTCTCTCTCGCTACAGACCCCCAATAAGACTCCCCACTGGCACAGCTATAGAGTTCAGATCTCAGCCAAGTATTCAAGCCAAAAACCTCCAGTACTCTCTCTGTCCAACCAGTGCTTCGTGTCTCTGTCCTGACATGCCGTGTCATGACTTCAACTACCCGAATATAGACTGGGAACATTACTCAAGCCCCAACTTTCT
Source organism: Protopterus annectens (assembly GCF_019279795.1). Taxonomy (NCBI): domain Eukaryota; kingdom Metazoa; phylum Chordata; order Ceratodontiformes; family Protopteridae; genus Protopterus; species Protopterus annectens. The sequence goes on from NC_056739.1 coordinate 627,425,689, forward strand.
AGCCCAAAGATTCCTGGAGTTTATAAATTCAAATTCCATGGAACAACTAGTCACCGTTCCCACAAGAGGAGAAAATATACTAGATCTCATCATCACAAACATGGGGACAAAATGCTCCACACTGGAAGTATATCCCTCATTGGTGAGATCAGATCAGAAACTAATCTCACTGGAAATCCACATCCCGCCCCCACCCCAAACAAAAAAGACCACAGTGAAGAACTTCTCTAAAGCAAACTTCACACTACTCAAGACTGGTGTGGTATCCTTCAAGGCCCCCGAGCCAGTGGAAACCACAACCCAAGCTGCAGAATCCCTTACAAATGCCTTCTACGAACACCTCCAGGACTGCATGGATCAGGCAATCCCTAATAAAACCAAGACTCTTTCCACCAAGGGCAAATGTCCAGTCTGGTGGACCCCAGCCATAAACAAACTTTACAATAAGAGGAGAAAGCTGATACATGATAGAGCAAAATCCATAAAAGAGAAGACACCCTTGATCATTATTAGTAAAAAAAATACGAGCACTCATAAAATCATCCAAGGCCAACTTTGAGAGAAAAATTGCCATAGATTCAAAAGACAATCATAAGGCCTTCTTCAGCTATGTTAGAAACCTGGGTGGAAACTCCCAGATTAGCTCAGAATTAGTCCAAAATGATACAAAAATCACTGAACCCACTGACATTGCCAACATACTGGCAGACAGGTTCAGTGCAAACTTCACCCAAAAGGAGAGATAACTATCCCAGCGGAGTGTAGCCTCCCAGACATCTCAAATGCGCAGGTGAAAGCTGCTCTCTCTAAAGCTAAAAACACAGCATCAATGGGACTGGATGGTGTCCCCGGCTGTGTGCTACACAAACTCAATGAGGAACTAAACCCGCACATAAGGCAGCTGTTTAATCTTAGCCTTACCACAGGATACGTGCCCAAGGAGTGGCATACAGCAACTGTGGTCCCACTCCACAAAGGCGGTGCCTCTACGGACCTTGGTAATTACTGCCCCATAAGCTTAACAAGCCTGGTCTGCAAAGCTATGGAGAGGATCATAATGGAACTCATAAACAAAGACATAGGGGACTTGCAGACATTGGACCTGACCCAGTTTGGCTTTGTCAAGGGCAGATCATGCCTTTTGAACTTGGTCGACTTCTTCGAAACAGGCACCAAGGCCATTGATGAGGGAAAGGCAGTCCATACAGCCTACCTTGACCTTGCAAAAGCTTTCGACACAATACCCCACTCGGGTATTATAGAGAAACTTACCAGCTTAAATGTAAACCCATATGTCACAAGATGGGTTGCAAACTGGCTAAAGGACAGAACCCACAGGGTTAGAGTTGCTGGCGCAATGTCAGACTCCAAGCCGGTCACAAGTGGTGTCCCACAGGGCTCAGTTCTTGGCCCCCTGTTGTTCGGCATCTACTTCTCAGAAGTACAGGCAAACACAGGAGGACTATGGCTGACAAAGTTTGCAGATGACTGCAAACTGGGCGCCATAGTGGAAAGTACATCGGACACAGATATCCTTCAGACGGGTCTCACGGAAACTGATAGCTGGTGCCAAAGCCATGGCCTGAAGTTAAATGCCAAAAAATGTATAGTCATACCCTTCGGGAAAAACAAGGTAACCCCAAGCTACCATATAGATGGCAATCCACTAAGCACAGAAGAGGTTATCAGGGACCTGGGGACCCAGGTTGACAGTGGCCTTTCTTTTGACACTCACATTGCTAAAGTGGTTAGAAAGACCTTCTATATTGCCCACCTGATCATGAAGGGATTCACATCCAGATCAAGTGAGGTCATTGTTCCCCTGTACTCTTCACTTATCAGACCAATGATCGAGTACAATGCCCATTCGGGATGTATCTCACCCGACACCTGCAGCAATTGGAGAGACCCCAAAAGTTCCTCACCAAAAGGATAAAGGGACTCCAAAATATGTCATATGCTGCCAGACTGAAGAAACTCCAGCTCTTTTCAGTCGCATACCGTCTGCTCAGAGGTGACCTGTGCCTGACATACAAGGCCATGTCCAACCCGGAATTAATGGACATGCTCCACCTCAAAAAATCCAAATCTACCAGATCCACTAGAGCAAGCAACTTAAACCTTAGCATGGATATAAATAGGACATGCTGGAGAGATAGATTTGTCACCCAGAGACTCCCTATGCTGTGGAATAAAATCCCGGTCCATGTGAGACAGAGCACCTCGCTGGCTCTGTTCAAGAGAAATCTTGACCGGTGGATGGGAGATCGTAGGTTTACCCCGGGAATCATCTCTGTGTCACTGCTGGACAGAGGCACAACAAACTAATGGGCACAGTATTTTTTAACATAAGGGGTGGCGTAAGCCACAAAACTTTGGACTAGGCTTATAAATGCCTTAGGGCAGATAGCCTAGTATAAACCTATGAACCTATGAACCTATGCACACACTTTGAGATTTGAGTTATATACAACACACAGACTCTCCTGGGGAAGGCTGGGACAGGTTCTCCAGCTATGACCCCTTCTACCCTGACTATATGGTAGCAATCACTGCCAAGAATTACTCTTCTCGGCTACTCTAAAGGCCCTTACCAAAGGGTACCCAATTCTTCTGTGCAATGTTACTGTTATCCAACTTATAAGTGTGACTGAGGCTTGAAGGCTATTTAGGAGTGGCTTATACAGTATCACCAAATATATGCAAGTACGCTAATAGCTTAAATTATCTCTACATGAAACAGCCACATTTGAAAGGTTTAAAATGTTTAATAAATAATAAAAACACAAGACACTACTCACTGATTTAACATAGTGACAATAGAGAGTTCAGAAATCACAGGAAATACTTAAAAAAAACATTGTAGGACAGTCTCCCATAAATATAGAAAACAGCTGGACTAATCTTACTATTTCTATCTATCTCTAAGATAAATCACTGTTCTAAATATCTTACTTACAGAACAAGGCACAGTGCTGGTGAGTTGCTGTCAGATTCAGAACAAAATACAAAATGCTATACTTTATTTCTGAGATAGTCCCTAAATTGATAATACACATTACTACTGAGTCATCTCAGATTACATCATTCTTGTCACTTCTCTGATTTAGTCCCCAGGCAAACAGAGACTTAAAAGTTAACATATCTTTGTGATCTGTACCTGCCAAGAAGCCACAGCAATAAAATACACTTTACATGTGAAATCTAGTAATTATCTCTGTTTTAGGGCAATAGAAGAATTTCTAGCTGCAGACATCCTGTCTCTGAGCTTGAGATCACACACAGTTGTAACATTCTTTACTTATCAGCTTTCTTCCAGCAGGGTACACTGTGGATACATTTTTGAAGTTCAGCACATAACACAGTTTTCTTACATTTGTCAAACAGGCCTGTGGATCATCTTAATATTTACATTTACAAAATTCTATCTAGCTGGGATGGCAGCCCCTCACTTTATCATAGTTGCCATGCACTGTACTTGAACTGAGGACCATCTGCACTCCAGTCAAATAACTAACACCTGTCACCACAGGAGTAGTTTTGCAAAGTCCCATAACTGGAGGATATCAGCATAATGCAGCTCCACTTAGTGTGATGTTCAGTGGTGCTCAGCAATATTGATTGAATGCATCTGGTTCCTATTTTTGGATGTCTAGCTCATGTCTGCTACTTGGGCGGTCTGGTCACCCAAACAAGGTATGCATTGCCAAAACCATTTGTCCACTGTGCAAACATGAGCAATACACCCCAAAAAAACCCAACAAAGTTACCTGACACCCCCCCCCCCCGTTGCCATTGGCAATCGTGGGAAACATAAATATTGTGAATAAACTTACACAAAGTGAACATCCCTACACAGTTCTTGCTTTTTGTGAGTCATTAAAGCCACTGATTTTTGCACTTATTTGCATATTGACCATGCTGACAGCCTGGAATCTACATGGTTAGTAACCATGTAAACTGGGCAACAGCACAGGAGCAAAATTTTAAAGACACAAGGCAGAGTATTAGTCTACCTATTGTGACACTACATTAGACTCTTTTTCAATAACATTTCTGTTATTCATATATAAAAACTTTTGCGGCAAGTAGGCGCACTGCACAAACATGAGGTAAAAACATTTAAAATGTATACCATTCTGACACCCCCCCCCCGATGCTTTTGGACATCCACAGTGTACTAATCACCTGTTATATGTATGTTGTTACCTTTTCATAAGCATTCTGTCCATATTTCTGGACTTTTACATGCCCTTGCTTCCATGTAAACTCCTGTACATGGAATATTTCTGCGTATACTGCCAACATAGAATCTAGAGGGTTGTGTTTAAGGTTGTTGGATCACTCCACAGTGTTGTTTTGATTCATTAGCATAATTTTCAGCTATGTATGCTGAAATTTGCATTCTACAAAAGTTTCCAGTATTGTGCATGACTGAACATAATTGTGCACCTCTACACAGAGTTTACTGAATCTAAAACTCACTGCCCCCATGTTCACATTGTGCCACGACACAAAGCAAAAATGATCATGTAAGCTTTATTGAATTTGCACCATTATTTGTGTCCCTAAAGAAATTACTGATATGATGTTAATCTTCATTTATTCCTTACTCTTGGGATTTGGTTAAGACCTTGGAACTGGGCCGACCTTTTTTTCAAGCTCGCATCAACAACAAACCTCTCAAGTTAAGATTTTGCCCATCATGCCCTTCTCCCTGTTACCTCAGATTGAGTTCCGCATTGCTGTTTAGCCACATCGAACTGTTCCTCTCCAGCTAACTATATATATTTGATAATTTTTTTATTTTTTTTCTCACAGAATTCTTAGTTTTTCAACTTTATTAAGTTGTATCTTCTTTTTCTTTATTACTTGTACCTTTTTGGTATTTTCTACTACCTTTGCTGGTAGTTTTTCCTCACCCTCACTTGGGCCTTGCTACAGTGTGTGTGTGTGTGTGTGTGTGTGTGTGTGTGTGTGTAGATTTTGTATTTTTTGTGGATATGTCTTGAGAAGAAAGGGATTCCAGCCTTTAAGAGGTGTTCGGAGTGTGGACACAAACTGCCTCATTATGACATGCATTACTTGTGTGTTTATTGTTTGGGCATGCCTCATCTCACAGTGAAGCCACCCTATCAGATTTGTAAAGCTTTTTCAGCCAGGACTTTGAATGAACGTAGAAATAAACTAGTACTAAAGGGTCTCCTTAAGACCTCTTTCTGTGAGGCTATTTCTGAATCGCAGGAATCTCCTCCTCCTTTCAAACAACATAAAAGGTCTAAGTCTTTTCCATCGTTTCCCTCTGGAGACCCTAAGGAATTGAAACATAAAAAGGCAAAATTGTCAGAGTCATTGGTGCCAGTGGCTGCTTCGGCACTGACTCACTTGACTCTGTCTTCGATTATGTCTGCTGGTCCATCTACAGCATTGCTTTTGACGTAGATTTCAGCCTTCATGGTGCAGACTACTATGGCACCGACTAGTTCAGTGCAGACTTTCTCGGCACCGATTGGTATATTGGCGAGGTCATCTTTGGCACCAGTTGAAGTCTTGGTGCAGACTCCTTCAGCACCATCCAGTTTTTCAGTGCAGACATCTTTGGCGCCGACAGTTTCCTCAGCGCAGAAGCCTTCAATGCCAACAGTTTTTTCGGTGCAGACCCCCTCAGTGCAGGTTTTTTCAGCACCAATGGTTTTGGTGCAGGCAACTCCAGTTTTGACAACACCATTCTCAGTGCAGGAATCTTTCTCACCATTGATTTCGGTGCATACTGCTTCTGCACCGGCTTTAGTGGCACAGACTATGCAAACACTGCCAGTTTCAGTGCAGACATTACCTATTCAGACACCTTCTTTCAGTGGTTGTGCTTGCCCTTTTTTGGACAGGCCCGAATCGCCTTCAGGGCTTTCAATGAAGTCTATCAGAACCCTTTCTGAACATGATGTGGTGCATCGTATAGACCAGCTGCTTTTGGCCAGAGTAATCCCTGCCCCTTCAAAAGTGTCTCTCCCCTCTGGAGTTGATCCCCTTCTCCACAGACACCTATCTATACTACTTTGACCCTCCTGGGGCGGGCAGACCTTCCTGGCCTTGGAGAGGACACTGGCTGCTGCTTCTCAACTGCCTCTGTTGGAGATTACTACTTCCTCTAAGTCTCAGCTGTCTCAAGTCGCAACCTCCAGATTCTGGGCGCAAGAGTCTCAGTCCATTCTCCCCCTGGAGACCCTGTCCTTGCAGCCTTCACCAGAGTCTCCCACTGAGGAAGTCCACCACAAGACTACCTGTAAGAGGAAGCACATGGACTCCATGCAAGAGTCAGTGATCGAAGACACAGATTACGATGACAGGGAGGGGTCCCCATGTTCACCTTCTGATGAGGTTTCCTTTGGTGACATCCTCAAAATTGTAAAGCAGAGAGGTGAATGGAAGTCCTCTAAGCCTTACTCAGAGGAGTCTGTGTTCCTGCAGGCTTTTCATGCCCGGCCCCCTACCTCCTGGGTTACCCCACCTGCCAATGAGCTCATCAAGCTCATCGTGCAGTGTGCGTGGAAGGCACTGGACTCTGTGGAGGCCATACCTCGTAGGCCGGACAAAATCCTTTCTCTCCCAGAAGAGTGCCCCCATTGATCAAAAGATTTCCCAGTAGATGCCATGGTTGTGGCTGCTGCTACAAAGAAGGAACTGGCAGAGGAGAGCCAAACTGTTCACCTGCCCAATAAGTATTCCCTGGCAGTGAACAGATTAGGGAAGTGAATCTTCATGTCATTGACCTCTGATATTAGGTCCTTGAACTACCTAGCACATTTCACAAGGATACAGAGAGACCTGGTATCTGAACTCTCTGAGACCTTGGCAGGAGCAGTTTCTGATGAGGTCCGAGACAAGGTGGCCTCTCAGTTAGCGACCCTAGAATCGGTTTCCAATTCCTTAATGTGTTTGATATCACACGCTAGTGAGGGAGAGGCGAGAGCTGCGGGTGCAGGCATAGTCATGAGATGCCATGCCTGGATGCACCTTTGTGACTTTGTGAATCCCTTCAAGGCTTCCTTCCTTAATGCCCCTAAAGAGACCACTACTTTGTTTGATTCCAAGGTAAAAGATACATTGGCTAGATGTGAACAGGACGGTAACACCCTATCTGCCGTGGGTTTCCATTTATCTTCTCCTCAGTGGTTCTATTCTAGGAATCAGAAGAGTGGGAAAATGTGGCACAAAAAGGTCTCAGGGTCCTTTCCATGACTCTCAGGCCGAGTTTTCCCCTAGAGGCGGGGGGGAATTTTAATGGAAGATGCCCCTTTCATGGCAGGGGAGGTCCGTGAAACTGGGGTTCCAGGGAATCTTTCTCTGGCCAGCCCTATCAGCACTCCTGAGGAGCAGCCCAATTGCTTTCCTCTGGAAGCAGTCGGGGGTCATTTTTCCTTGTACCCTTCTGCCTGGCAAACCATAACCACAGATGCTTGGGTACAAAGGCTCATCACCAGAGGATACTATATTCCTTTCTTATTCACTCCTCCCTTTCCCAGAAGCTTACCCGATGTACCACCCAGTCAAAGGAAAGCTGCAGCTATAGAGATATCAGAGCTGCTTTGAAAAAGAGTCATCCAAACAGTCCCCCCAGACCAGACAGGATCTGGCTTCTATTCAAGATTCTTTTTGGTGCCAAAAAAGACAGGGGACTGGAGACCAATTCTGGATCTCAGTGCCCTAAACAAATTTGTAAAGACAGAAAAATTCTGGATGGTCACAGTTCAGTCTATACTTCCACTTTTGGAAAAAGATGATTGGATGTGCTCCATACATCTTCAAGATGCGTACTACCACATAAAGGTGGAAAGGTGCTCAAGACGATATCTTTCCTTCCGGGTGGGAACCATTCATTACCAGTTTCGTGTACTGCCCTTCGGACTTTCTATAGCCCCCAGAGTGTTCACAAAGTGCATGGCAGTAGTCACAGCTCACCTGTGGCTTCAAGGATTCCAGGTGTTTCCCAACCTAGACAACTGGCTTATTACTGCCCCAACAAGATGTCTACTGGATCAGGCCTTGACTTACACCCTAAATGCTGCACAGCAGCTCGGAATATCGATAAACTGGAAGAAGGCAAACCTTACTCCAAGTCACTCATTAGAGTACACTGGAGTGATTCTGAACACAATGACTTGTACAGCCTCTCTACGAGATCACAGAATTCAGAGGATCAAAGAACAGGTTCAGGCAATACTTTCACAAAATCTAGCCTCAGCTCGATCGGTTCTTCAACTGCTGGAATCGATGGCAGCCTCCATCACCATAGTCCCTCTGGCAAGGCTACACATGAGGCTTCTTCAATGGCTGCTTCTTACTCAGTGGTAACCATCCCAGCACTCCTTATCTTTTCCGATTCGAATAACCAAGATTTGCAAACAGGACTTGCTCTGGTGGATGTCAAACAACCCTCCCCAGTGGTCTCGCCTCATCAGCCCAATACAGCAGTGACCACGGACACCTCCCTGATGGGGTGGGGGGGCTGTTTCAGGCAAAGACAGTCCAAGGCAAATGGTCACAGATGGAGGTCCATCTGCATATCAATGTCCTAGAACTGAGGGCGGTGCTACAAGCATTGCAAGCATTTCAATTGATCCTTCCGTCAGGGACTATTGCAATTCAGTCAGACAACATGGCAGTAGTCTGGTACATCAACAAACAAGGAGGAACCAGATCATACCCACTCTGTCGAGAGGCCATGGGAATATGGCAATGGGCATAGCCTCCAACCGTTTTCTGATAGGGACGCACATTCCCAGGAGCTCCAGAGTGATAGCAGACAAGTTGAGCATTCTACAGCCTCACGAGTGGTCTCTCAATCCTCTAGTGATGGTGAAGATTTTCAACCATTGGGGCCAGCCTTGCTGTGACCTATTTGCATCCCCCTCCAATCACAAGTGCAACAACTACTTTGCCCTGATCCCCCCTCGGGGAAAGTTACCAAGAGATGCTCTAGTCCATGATTGGCCCTTGGGTCTGCTATATGCTTATCCTTCGATACCCCTCATTCCCCTGTTCCTCAAGAAAGCACATTGGTTGAAGAGCAAAGTGATCCTCATTGCTCCATATTGGCCTCGACAAGTTTGGTTTCCCTTCCTGTAGCCTCATCTGCTAGATCGACCATGGATTCTCAAGCCAACTCCAGAGTTAATCTCTCACCTGCAGAATCTGGTTCATCCAAACCTATCCAGCCTGAAACTGACAGCCTGGTTTATCCACTTCCAATGATTGTCAGGCAGCATGATCTATCTTCCCCTGTGTGTGACATTCTGATTGCCACTCATAGATCAGCCACCAGACTACTCTACCGCAGCAAATGGAAGAGTTTTTCTCTATGGCTACAAGATAAACAAATGGACCATTTTACAGCCCCTGTTTTTATTGTGCTAGAATATCTTTCAGACCTTTTTAAATCGGGGGTAGCAGCCTCCACAGTTTGTGTTCACTTGGCTGTGATTTCTAATTTTCATAATGGCTTCCAGGGCTCTTCCTTAATGTCACACAGACTTTGTAAGACCTTTCTGAAGGGCATAACCCAACTAAAGCTTCCATTCAGAGAACCTGTTCAACCTTGGGACCTGGCCTTAGTCCTTCAAGGGTTGACAACTTCTCCCTTTGAGCCTGCATCTACCTGTGATCTAAAGTATCTGTCATGGAAAATGCTGTTCTTAGTTGCTATTACTTCTGCCAGACTTGTTTCTGAATTATAGGCCTTGTCTATCAAACCCCCCCTACCTCATCTTTCACAAGGACAGAGTGTCATTAAGGACCAATCCGACCTTCTTGCCCAAGGTCGTTTCTGAGTTATCTATCACTCAGACTATTGAATTGCCAGTGTTCTTCCCTAATCATTCTAACAGAAGGGAATATTGCCTGCATACCTGGGATGTACATAGACAAATTCATTTTACCTAGAAAGGGCTAAATTTAATAGAAAATCTGATCAGCTGTTTTTGGCCTTTTCTGAATCCAGACAAGGTTGTCCAGTTTCAAAAGTTACTTTAGCCACTTGGTTGAGAAATTGTATTACTTTCACTTATGGCAAGAATGGTATCCCTTTACCTGGCAGAGTAAAGGCCCACTCTACAAGATCAGTGTCAACTTTGGCAGCCTTCCATGCGAGAATATCTTTGAATGACATTTGTGCAGCCACAACCTGGGCTAGGCCTCATATCTTCATTGCTCATTACAAATTGAACTTGGCCTTCAGAGGCAGAGCTTCTTTTGGTTCTATGGTGCTCTGGAATGTCCTTTCATAGGGCCACCCAGGGAACAAGATAGCTGGGGATTCTGTTTTAAGAGTAAGGAATAAACGAAGATTAACAACATCAGATAAAGAAGTTATGTCTTACCATAATGTTCCATCTGAGATGCTTCATCTTCGTTTATTTATTACAGCCCACCCGCCTTCCCCCTCCGAAGGTTTCTGGTGGATCTCATTTGTCTTTATTTCCAGTTGTTAGCTCATGTCTGACCAGAGGTAGCCTCGGCTTCATTTTTCCAACTTGCAAACTAGATCTGGGGTAACAGGGAGAAGGGCATGATGGGTAAATTCTTAGTTTGAGAGGTTTGTGGCTGATGCGAGCTTGAAAAAAGACTGGCTCAGTTTTGAGGTAGGAACCGAATCCCAAGAGTAATGAATAAACAAAGATGAAACAACTCAGATGGAATGTTATGGTAAGACATAACTTCTTTTTACTTCATGTCAAGTTTTACCACCACTGATGTGCAATGATCATGGGGTTATAAAGGTTAATTTATTGCTAGGTTATTCTGCCAAACTGAAATCTAAACCAATGCACAGAAGATTAATAACAGATTATATGGAAGCAAAGCAATGTAAAATTAATTGGAGTGATGGGTTCAGTGGAAAAACGGCAGAAGGAATATGGAAGGTTTTGAAAGAGAAATTGTTTGAATGCAAAACATCAAAAAATGTTTAATATCAGGATCTAGGCATACAATATCAGGGGATATATTTCTGTAAGAAGACGAAACCTGATTAAGGTGAGAAAAAAAAAGAAATGGCAAAGAAGTCGAACTGCAACTTTGAAAACTGAAATAAACAAGCTGGACAAACAAATTAAGCATAGTGTGAGACAAGAGCAAGAAATATTTGAAGAAAATTTATAAAGTTATTGAGCATAATAGGAAACCACGTGGAGGAGTTCAAAATCATTATCTTGTTTAATGAGTTTATAGGTAAGATTTTTTTTGTTTAAGAATATAGAAACACCTTTAATGTCTATTTCTTGAGTGGTAGGCATGTATGAATGATAGGAATGGATACCTTCCACTGAGCATAACAGGAAACCATGTTATAGATATATAAGATGTGGAAGGTGTAAAGACACATAAATTGATAAACTGTTTATAGATTCTAAAATTTATTCTCATACACAACAGATTATAGATATATTTACAAAACCTCTTGTAAAACAGTTTACTTCCACAAAGAGGGGTGATAATTTGTTCTAGTGACATCCAAGTAACATCAGATAGTGGAATCAAATAAAATTATATTTTAAAAGAACTATGCAAACTGTATCCAAACAAAGCACAGGGAGGAAATGGAATTAGTAATAATGACCTGAAAACACTTCAGCAAGAACTTATAGTGCCATTATATTTATTACTTGTTATGATTGAGGACATGCACTTATTAAACCTGTCTTTATGGGAAGGGGAGTAGAACAAACCTAGAGTCATATAGACCCTTAAGTCTATTTTCATGTTGTGGAAAAATAATGGAGAAGGTAATATTGGATAAGTTATTGTCAGAATTGGAAAAGTTGGAACTTGAAACCATATATCAGCATGCATATGTTGAAAAAAGATCCATTAACATCTGTAACATGTTCTATATCAATATAATAGCTATGAATGAAAACACATGCTGTGATGTAATTTATATAGATTTAACTTCGGCATTCGACAGGATCATACACAAAACACTAATCAATATATTAGAACAATGGGGTATTTCTTTACTCTTGATAAGATGGATAGCTGCATGGCTCACAAATTGGACATGGCAAATATCATACAGCAAATGGACAGGTGACATTCTTGGGTAGAGTCAGGGTTACTGACAGGACTCTGTCCTAGACCCTTACTTGTTTAGATTGTGTATTTCAGACCTATATTTTCATCTAAGGTGTTCTACAGCTGTATGTAGATGACCTGAAATTGGGAAAACTGATTAGATGTGCTACAGACTGGGCATGCTTCAAAAGAACTTGACTAAATTGACCATTTGGGCACAGGAGAATAATATGCTGATAAATACATCAAAACTAAGCATATGAGATTTGGGAGACATACATTGAAAGGTGAATATTTAATACATCACACAGTGATTGAAACTGAAGATTTATTTAAGGCCCTAGGTATATGGGTAGATCCAGCTTTGAGTTTTTCTAGTCATATAAACTGAGTGGTAAATGATAGTTATAGAACTATAGGTTGTATAAAAATGTATAAAGTCTAGGAAATCAGAAATGATGATGTCATTATTTGTTAATTACATTAGACCCAAACTTGGTTTTGGAATAACATTATGGAAACCTTATAAGAAAACAAGTATGACTAAACTGGAAAGAATACAGCAGAAATATACCAAGGGCATCCATGAAGGTGAAAAATTAAGTTATTATGAAAGACTAAAATATGAACTTGTACAGCATCTCTTATAGATATTTAACAGGAGATCTTATTATGGTATATAGGGCATTTAGAGATAACTAAATCTGGGAATGTTTGGAGTTATCAAAAAGTAGTAGAGAATAGTCAGGCAACCTATGTAGAAAATTCTATAGGAATGAGAAGTGTACTAATTGTTCTGTCACTAAATGGAAGGCTCTGGGATCTCATAGTATGCACGTCACTGGCCCTCTACATCAAAAGAAGTATCCTTAAGGGAGATAATGTTTTTGGATTATTTTTCTTCATCCATCTCCCCCAGACTTGAACTCTCATTTATCAGACTGGAATAAGGTTTCCTTATTTGACTGTCAAAGTATCAGTCACAGGCCTCCATATAACTAATCACAACTTTCCATATACACAACATGCCCTTTCTCCAAGATAACCACTCCCTTATTCTTTTCACCAGCTGGGCATTAGGCTTTACTCATTACATTATTTTGTTTGACATTCCTCAGGCCAAGATCATAGCCACTCCCAAATCACATAAAGATTTCCTCAACCAATGGTAGTTTGGGTTCTTAACATTACTTCATCTTGACTGCCATCTCATTCAGTAATGTCATACCCCTTGAACAACAATTGACCCTTTTCACAAATGAACCCATGAATTTTCATCATCATGTCATAGGCACTTTCTAGGCTATTGTTCCATGAGGATTTTAAAAAGACAATCCAAAAAGAAGGAGGTAGATACGCCACAACTATCGAAGCAAACCAGGTAGACAAAAGTAGAAAAATAACCCTTTATTCAAACGAAGTAAGCGCTTTCACGTCACAAAGAATGCTTCATCAGACTTTAACATAGTACAGGAAGCTCATTGCATTTAAATATATAGGAAGCACCAATAGCACACCTTATCCATGTCACATGCGTTTCACATAAAATCGCATCATTCACTTTAAAGGGTATAGGGAAAGAAATATATATATATATATATATATATATATATATATATATATATATATATGTATATGTAAACTCACATTAAATATATACATGAATTATAGACAACTATTAATAAAACTATTATGTATGTAATAGAAGAATATATATAATATAATTCAGCGTTCTTTGTAACGTGAAAGCGCTTACTTCATCTGAATAAAGGGTTATTTTTCTACTTTTGTCTACCTGGTTTGCTTCGATAGTTGTGGCGTATCTACCTCCTTCTTTTTGGATTGTTTCTTGCTTTTTGAGGTGATACCTTACCCTGTATTTGATCTTCTTTTGTGGATTTTAAAAAGACAGCCCATATAGTCCCTTGATAATTAAAAGCACTTACATTTTGCAATACAAATGTTGAAACATGGTTTGAACAAGTATATGTTGGGATAATTGCATGTTTCTTTTATTTAATGAGGCCAGTGGTACTAAACCAGGGGTGAATTTATGGTACCCATCCAATCATCCAAATTACATTTGAATAGATTAAGAGAAGTGCTCTACTTTATGTGAAATGGTTCCATATGTATTCTCTGTAGTACATAACTCTACCTCCAGCATGTTCTGTTAATTTTGCAGGAGCATTTGAGGTTCATTGAGCAGGTATTTGTTACCACTGGAATTGTGAAAATGTAATAAGTCTGATAGGATAGGGTCTGTTGAGGATTTTCCTCACAGTAGTTTGATACTGTGAAGAGAGACAAAGCTTTGAGTTTTTCTGCAAGTTTTTTATGGTTTAGCTCCTTGATTTTTTAATGAGAAAGTGTTGTAACTGTTCCACTTGTGGCAAGTATTTGGATAGGTACGCAACAAAAGGGCATTACACTAAATGATTTGCCAATTAGTGCTGACTACAGTGGAACAATTACATCCTTGGATCCAGACACCATAACTTTAGATATAAGTTGTACAATGAAAAAGGGCTTCCTTACAATAGTGGATATATGGTGATCAAAGGAGAGTTCATTGATGACACAGGTTTCTAGATCTCTAACTACAATTTTTTTTTTTGGGGGGTGGGTGTTGTCAATGTGATAGTTACAAGAAGAGTTGTGCTTGCTGAAGGATACAATTATACATTTCTTAGCATTTAACTTTACCCCACGGTATACATGCCAACTATTTTTTTGGAGAAGCCCTTTTCTCAGATCCTGGAGTCATCTGGGAAATTTATGATGGCACCAAGTTTACAGTCCTCTACAGACTTGGTCAGCCACAGAACCTTAACATTCATTAGCTTTGACCTCTGAGAAGTAAATGCCAAAAAGGTGTGACCCAAAGACAGAACCAGGAATACTCTGTTAGTTACAGTTCTTCTGGAGGGCATACAGCCACCCACCCTTGCTTTCTGGGTTCTATTTGTGAGAAAGTTTGTTATTTAATGAGTTACACTGGGGTTAAAATTAGCTGGCAGAATTTCCTACGATGCCAGAATGTGGGATGGTGTTGAATGCTTTGGTGTGGTCCAGATATGCAATGTGTACTGATCTGTCCTCATCACCTTCCTCAGTGTCCAGATTAAATAGCAGGTCCTACCCATGACAAATTCCAAAGTGAGTTGGGTTGATAGTCCTATTAATTAGTTCCATGGCCTTAAAGAGAAGACTTGTCAGGCTTATGGTCTTATGCCCCCTAAAGTTCCACCTTTGTACAAAGGAATGACTGTTGCTGTCCTCCATTCATCTGGCACAAAGCCTCTTTAGAGGCTGATATTGAATAGCCTCTGCTGGGGGAGAGAAGCTAACTAGTCTTACTTCTAGCTAATCAATAGGCAGCCTGGTATATTAATTGGCCCCACAGATAGAGTGTTCTTGGCTTAACTAGTGCCTTGAGAACTTGGTCTTGGGAGATTGGAGAGGTGTAGATGCTTGTATTTCTTCTGATAATATTGGGGGGGGGGGGGGCAGAATCTGTCTGGTAGCAGACTGTTTTTTTCCACTACATCCATGTCTGTGATATCATTTACCATTAGCTGTGCACAATCCTCGCCATATTTTCTGGAACTTCTAACACAGACTACAAGAAAACCATATTTAACTTTTTGCCTGGTTGGCTATTTTTACCTCATATCAGGGTTTGGTTGATTTGATCAGAACTCTAAGTTCCTTGGTTAGTTTAGCAAACTGTTTTTGGTTTCTTGAGATTAGATTAATTTTCACAAGCAATGAGGTTTTTTTTCCTTTTATTGCAGAGCCCCTTCATACTGGGGTTCCACTGTAGGGGTTTATTTTTGAATTTTATATTGTATTTGTTTCAGAGGGGGACAGATGGATCTATGCAACTATTTACATGTGCTTAGAATATCACAATAGAGGATTCTGCATGAGCAGTGGGATTGCCAAAGTGGAAAGGATCTTTGATTAGGTCATAACATGGTTTTAATACATTGGCCTTCATATGGTCTCTGAATGCCAAGGTATTGGAGGATGCTTCACGCTTCAGTCTTGAGGTGAATGTGACTGACTTATGGTCTGATTTGACCAGAGAGGTTACAATTGGTGGGGAGCAGGTTTTTTTAAAGACCAAGATCAGAATTTTATGATGTTTGTTTGGGGTGTAGACTACCTGGTTCAGAGAGTTTGTACTGAAGTGCAGAAATCTCTGGGCATGCATGTATGAAGACATATAAATCCTCCAGTTTATGAAGATATACATGAAATCTCCTAGGGGAATGGTGTTTGGCTTAATACATAGGGATTTCATACTAATTAGGCAGGAGGTGTGGGCTGAGGGAGACATAGATAGGTCCTATAGTTAGCTGTGATTGGAGGAGTTTCAGGTTATTTTGTCTAATGAGTCTGGAAGTGATTTTTGTTTTTAAGAATATAAAGACATCTCTACTTTTAGTGCCTTCATCTAATGTGGTGAGCCTATAAAACTGATAAGGCACTGAAGCTCTGCATTAAATGAGTGTTTCATTGGTCTTGAACCAGGTGTTTGTGACGATGTATATATCAGAAATGTCCAGGGTAAGTAGTGCTTGTAGGGTGTGGAGTTACTTTGCTAAATCTCCAAGTGATAAGCTGCAGTACCTTAATGCTGCCAGGATTTTGTTTAGTTAGTTTGGAATTTTTGGAAGACTAATATTGTCTAAAGGCACTATAGGGGTGGCCAATGTTTCAGCCAACATACAGAAGTCTTGAGGCGAGATGTACAGGCCCTCCCTGGCAAAACAGTTGGGATGGTCTGTCATATCTTCCCAGACTGATCATAAGATCATAGGAAGATACTAGGCTATTGGGCCTGTTGCCTTTACAAGCCTAGCCAAGAACTTATCCCATGTTTCAAAAAGTCAGCACCCTATGCCGATGTTCAGCAGGGACACAGGTAGAATCCCAGGAGTATATTTTCTGTTCCCCATCCAGTTATCCAGGTTGTGCTTAAAAAGGTTTAATGAGGTACTTTGCTTTACATGGAGAGGAAGTATATTCCACAAAAGGGGGAGTCTCTGGGACACATTATATGTTACACCCCATTTGAATGAAACCAGAAGCTAAGTCAATTATCTTTTGTTCATATTTGTGGCATTATACTTGTTGATGGCAAAATACTGCTCAAGGCTAAGTTCACATCTGCCTCAGACTCATCTTTTGAGATCTCCACTATGTCTCTTGTCATACAATTCAGGGAAGTTATTTAGAATGACTGCAACATGTGTACGTTTGTGTTGCAAGGATATGAGTACTTGTGTGATGTGTTGAATCCTGGTGCCTGATAGGTAAATGACCATGACCATATTCTTGCATGACCTAGTGAGTGGTGCATTGGTGTATCTCACAACAGTGTCACCTATGACTAGGATGTTGGATTGTGTGGAGGTTTGCCTTATGGACTTTTGAACCCAGACACTAACTCTTAGATGTGTGTTTCAAGGTAGATGCTGCCTGTGTTGTTGTGGTTATCAGGTTGCTGAAGGTTTTTGTTTCTTAGGTTACTTTAGGAAGATTTTATTGTTTATGTAGGCCAGTTTTAAGAGTCTCAGCACGTCAGTCTTTGTGACTAGTCTATGCTTTGTAATTGGTTCAGTGTAGTGTTGTGTGGTACTGACATTTTTTACTGAAAATGTTGGGTCTTTAATATACTCTTTGAGATACTGAAAACAATGCTAGAAGCAGTTCAGTCATTTGATATCTGATTACAACATGTTATGCTTTGGCTGTTTCCCCTGTGCAACTATGAACAGAAGATTTATGTCATACATTAACTTGCATTATTGTTTTTAAGAGTTTAACTATGTGTATGCTGACAAAAACATCAGATGTGACAGTTTTGTTCTTGTTAGTTATGTGCTGCAAAAAGGATGACCTGGTATACACCTACCACAATTCTGTCCATAGCACAGCACTTAAATTACTTAGTCTGGGCAATTTATATTCGCCAGACTATATGTGTGTTTTTCTTCCATTAGAAATTCCTGCTATGTACTTTAGTAGATACTCATTATTGAACTGCATGTGTCATTAATGACATATAATAAATGCGAAACCTACTTTTGTGTCACTGTTACACAATCTCATCATGTGCTGCACAAAGTTCATAACTCTTAATTGTCTGTTATTTTGCCTAATGTCAGTGAATATTACCTTTCATCTGTCCTTGATTTTTTGCAGAATGCTTTTGATTTTGCTTCACATGTTTACTCTCCCCAATCTCTCATTAAACTTTAGATTTTCTAATAAATCAATGAGGATTACATTCAGACACTAATGCTGAGTGCCTAGGTTGCTAATCAAACCCAGGACATCTGGTTCACAGTTACTGCTATATACATATATGCCACAGAGCTAACTGGAATGCAATGTTATGATCTTGAAATCATTCACTCTCCAGGATCTGTCTTTATCTGTAATGATAATTTGTTAACATCTGTATAGCTCATATTCAGGATACTCAACAGAGAAACTGGTCCATTGTACAAAAAGAAAATAGTGGGGTCCTGACAATGATACCAGTGACTTTCTTCTTGTCATCTAATAATCATCACTATATCTCCACCACCTTTAACTCAGCCAAGTTCTCATCCATAACAGAAGTCTCACCATTCCCTGTAACTTGTACCCATGTTCTTATACTCAGCTTCAAATCCATGAAAGCAAAAAGTCACCATCCCCCTCTATATCCTTAAATTCAACCAGCTTCTAATTCATATAGGAAAAGAGTCATTAGATTCCCACAACTTATATTTCACATCCTTATACTCAGTTTTTGATAAATGAAGGTAAGGAGTCACCATCCTCAAAACTTGTACCCCCATGCTCTTATATTCAACCAACTTCCAGTCCAAGAAGGTAAGGAGTCATCCAGACTCTGCTACACTTTGCTGTGAAGGAAAGGTTAGTTTGCTTTTATTTTTTGTATTTTGTATTAATTTATTGCCTTTCTATATTTTGAATACTGAGGTTTGTTTTCTTTACCTTGTGTTTTACTTGCATTCTGCTTTAACAACATATTAAAACTTCAAAAGAGACCACAGCTCTCTCTCTCTTCTGAGTCAGGCAGAAATGAGAACTGATCAATTAAGGACTCATTCATAAGATAGAAGAGGTCACTTAAGTTTAATCATTTGTTAACTGAGGGGGTGGAGCTAGGAACTAAACCTTCTATTTAAGGGGTAAAATAAAACATTTCAGAGCTTTACCAGAAAGGCTCATCCAGACTCTGCTACACTTTGCTGTGAAGGAAAGGTTAGTTTGCTTTTATTTTTTGCATTTTGTATTAATTTATTGCCTTTCTATATTTTGAATATTGTGGTTTGTTTTCTTTACCTTGTGTTTTACTTGCATTCTGCTTCAACAACATATTAAAACTTCAAAAGAGACCACAGCTCTCACTTCTGAGTCAGGCAGAAATTAGAACTGATCAATTAAGGACTCATTCATAAGATAGAAGAGGTCACTTAAGATTAATCATTTGTTAACTGAGGGGGTGGAGCTAGGAACTAAACCTTCTATTTAAGGGGTAAAATAAAACATTTCAGATCTTTACCAGATAGGCTCATCCAGACTCTGATACACTTTGCTGTGAAGGAAAGGTTAGTTTGCTTTTATTTTTTGTATTTTGTATTAATTTATTGCCTTTCTATATTTTGAATACTGTGGTTTGTTTTCTTTACCTTGTGTTTTACTTGCATTCTGCTTTAACAACATATTAAAACTTCAAAAGAGACCACATCTCTCTCTCTTCTGAGTCAGGCAGAAATTAGAACTGATCAATTAAGGACTCATTCATAAGATAGAAGAGGTCACTTAAGGTTAATCATTTGTTAACTGAGGGGTGGAGCTAGGAACTAAACCTTCTATTTAAGGGGTAAAATAAAACATTTCAGAGCTTTACCAGAAAAGCTCATGCAGACTCTGCTACACTTTGCTGTGAAGGAAAGTTTAGTTTGCTTTTATTTTTTGTATTTTGTATTAATTTATTGCCTTTCTATATTTTGAATACTGTGGTTTGTTTTCTTTACCTTGTGTTTTACTTGCATTCTGCTTTAACAACATATTAAAACTTCAAAAGAGACCACAGCTCTCTCACTTCTGAGTCAGGCAGAAATTAGAACTGATCAATTAAGGACTCATTCATAAGATAGAAGAGGTCACTTAAGGTTAATCATTTGTTAACTGAGGGGAGGAGCTAGGAATTAAACCTTCTATTTAAGGGGTAAAATAAAACATTTCAAGAGCTTTACCAGAAAGGCTCATCCAGACTCTGCTACACTTTGCTGTGAAGGAAAGGTTAGTTTGCTTTTATTTTTTGTATTTTGTATTAATTTATTGCCTTTCTATATTTTGAATACTGTGGTTTGTTTTCTTTACCTTGTGTTTTACTTGCATTCTGCTTTAACAACAGATTAAAACTTCAAAAGAGACCACAGCTCTCTCTCTTCTGAGTCAGGCAGAATTTTTTCCCCACCCTCCCACGTAGTCACAGTTGTCTTGTTAAATACCACTGTCTTTCTAGTTGCCTGCCTCTTATGTTAATCTGACCATATATCTCATTTCCTCTCTACTTTCACTGGCTTGTGTGAGTAATCACAAAATCATCATTTTTGAAATCCCTCCCCTTCAACAATTTAAATTTATTGGCCATCCTACTGTATTCCATAGTACCATAATACAAAAGTGACCACCCCTTTCAATCCATCTAGCTGTTTTAAAAATAGTAACTCTCCACTAAACCTTAACTTTTTAAACAGGTAAAACTTAAGTTACCTACTTTCACATCTAACTTCTCTGCAGTGTGCATTTTTTTTCCATCTTACCTTTAAGCATCCCTGTGACTAGCACTTTCTCTAATCTCTGCTGGAAAGCACTTGGAAGCCTTAAACTGATACAAGCACTCAACTCTCCTTGTTAATAAGGAGAAATTAATAGTAGGCACTAAACAGCCTATAATTGCAAAGTACCTTACGAGGGTAAGGGAAAACAGCTCCTGTACTTTACAAAAAAGAAAAAAAAAAAAAAAAAAAAGCACCAAACCAGGCATGTCCAAGGGTCAGCTTCCGGTGATTTCTCCTGTCCACCTGGTGAATCTGGGCACACTGGGGCAATGCAGCAATTGCCTTATGTACACAGACAACCCTATCCTCCCTACCACCCAACACTACAACCTGTGAGAGATGCACTTACATAGCCAAAATAGAAGAAAAGCTCTCTCCACCCAAGATTGTGCTAGACAGTCAAGAGGAGAAGGTTAGCACCCACAGTACACCTCAAGCAACACATAGCCCTTCTAAACCCACACCACCAACACCCACACATAGCAACACTAAATCCACATATGCAGAGGCCCTTAACTGTAACCTGCCCAAGCAACAAGGACCTCTGAAGATGAAATGCAAACAAACACCAATCACAACCAAAGTGTCACATAGTTCACAACACCAGTGTGCCACCCAGCAACAGCCTCTAAGGCAAGACAATGTACCTAACACTTTAGTCATAGGTGACTCTATAGTCCGGCACACTGATGTCCCTCTCACTAGGTTGAACAAGGGGAAAATTACAGTCAGCTGCCTGTCGGGTGCCAGGATCCGCCACATAATGCATGCACTCAAGTCACTCCACAACAAGTACAAATATTACTCTGTCATTCCACAAGACGAAACACTTGAGGAAATCAGGCTCTGCTCATGATACAACAAAGTTTATTGTTAGATCCACATAAAAGACTTTTATGTGGATCTAACAATAAACTTTGTTGTATCGTGAGCAGAGCCTGATTTCCTCAAGTGTTTCGTCTTGTGGATAGTCTGTTTTTACACTTGCATTCCAGTTTACTTGGTTTTCGTTTATATTACTCTGTCATTGTCCATGTTGGAGTGAATGACTTGAGACATACCTCCCTGGACTACATGAAAAGAGACATGGAAGAGCTCTCGGATCATGTGGCCCAGGCAGGTATGACCCTAGCCCTGAGTAGCATCCTGCCTTCGCCCAGAATGATACCACAACATAAGGACAAAATGATTGACTTCAACAATTGGCTAAGCTTCTGTTGTCTTTCAAAGGGGATCCAGTATCTGTCTGCCTGGGACAACATGATTGACAGACCACAATGCTTTGCCAGAGATGGTCTGCACTTGTCGCCCCTGGGATTCAGGTTACTGGCTAAGGCTCTTGCAACCCCTATAGTGCCTTTTTTAGGCAAGGTTCAAAGGACAAAACCACCACCATAACAGGTACAAGCATGCAAAATCTGAAGGTAATGCTACTCAGTGCTAGAAGTCTAAACCTCAAAATGCACTCTCTCGAGGCACTCCTAAAAATGGAGAACATCGATATCTGTGCAGTAACTGAGACCTGGTTCAAGGCTCTAGAGAGCACCATTGCAATACCAGGCTGCAACTCTTACCACACTTTTCGGCCACCAAACCAGGACCGAAACACTAAAGGTGGAGGAGTGTCAATATTCACCAAGGATATTCACACCACCAGACTAGTTGCCCAACACAATGCATCTGAAATTCTTCAGGTGCAACTAACACTAGGTAAGACTGCAATCCAAATTGTAGCTTTCTGCAGATCCCCCACCATACCCCAAGATTCTCACTACACCTTTCTAAACATACTGGAAAATATTAAGATAGAACCAAACACCCTAATACTGGGTGATTTTAACTACCCTGCCATTAACTGGGAAAACTACTCCTGTACCAACACCTTTGCCCAACGGTTCTTGGAATTCATAAATTCCAACGCCCTGGATCAACTAATCCATAGTCCCACCAGGGGGTCCAATATTCTAGACCTGGTCATTACCAGCATGGGAAATCGATGCTCCACACCTATGGTCACCCCCACATTAGTCAGGTCTGACCATAAGCTAATCACCCTTACCATCCAGATCCCACCCCCACTCCCCAGTAAGGAAACCTCCATAAAAAACTTCTCCAAAGCTAACTTCATACTACTTAAGTCAGAAGTGACAAACTTCATGACACCCATGCAGATGGGAACTGAAAGTTCAACTGCTGAATCCTACGCTAAGGCACTGTACGAGCACATCCACTCATGCATGAATCGTGCCATCCCAAATAGAACCAAGGTGCTCTCATCCAAAAAAAGGAAGCCAATCTGGTGGTCCCCTGCCATAAACAAACTTTACAACAAAAGGAAGAAACTGTTGCAGAAGAGAGGAAAATCCCAGGATGCAAAAAACTCCCTTACAAGCCTCAGTAAAAAACTGAGATCCCTCATAAAATCCTCCAAAGCTAGTTACGAAAATAAAATTGCCAAAGATTCCAAAGACAACCACAAGGCATTCTATAATTATGTCAAGAATCTAAATGGCAATGCTCAGATCTGCTCTGAACTAAAACAGAATGGCATTAAATATACTGATCCCAAGGATATTGCCAATATCCTGGCAGATCGATTCAGTGCCAACTTCACCCCCTCTCACCCCCTAAATGGCCCATCTCAATACCGTAAGATTGCCAAATTCCGGTAATAATGGCCACACAGGTAAAAAACGCACTCTCCAAAGTTAAGAATACAGCATACATGGGACCAGATGACATCCCGGGCTGTGTACTACATGAACTACAAAATGAACTGGCACCTC
Organism: Protopterus annectens; assembly: GCF_019279795.1. Taxonomy (NCBI): domain Eukaryota; kingdom Metazoa; phylum Chordata; order Ceratodontiformes; family Protopteridae; genus Protopterus; species Protopterus annectens. The sequence goes on from NC_056739.1 coordinate 627,449,423, forward strand.
ACCTAAGTGTCATGTTTAATCATAGCCTCACCTCAGGATTCGTGCCCACTGAGTGGCGCACAGCTACAGTTATCCCACTCCACAAGGGGGATCCACCTTGCATCCTGGAAACTACCGTTCCATCAGTCTGACAAGCCTTATCTGCAAGGCCATGGAGTGTATTATCATGGAACATATAAACAAAGACATTGGCAACCTTCAAACACTGGACCCCCCCAGTTTGGGTTCGTGAAGGGCCGATCTTGTCTCCTGAACCTGATTGACTTCTTCAAATCAGTCTCCAGAGCCATAGACAAAGGTAAGGTGGTCCACACAGCTTAGCTAGACCTTGCCAAGGCCTTTGACACCATCCCCCACTCTGGAATCATAGATAAACTTACTAAACTGGGCATTAATCCCTACGTCACCCAATGGGTTGCTAACTGGCTTACTGAAACAACCCACACTGTAAAAGTAGCCAACTCCAAATCCAGCTCCAGACAAGTGACAAGTGGAGTACCTCAGGGTTCAGTCCTGGGACCGCTCTTGTTTGGCATCTACTTCTCTGAAGTACAGGCCAACACTAAGGGACTCTGGCTAACAAAGTTCGCAGATGACTGCAAACTGGGAGCCATTATTGAATCCCCAAATGATGTGGATACTCTACAAAAGGGCCTTACAGAAACAGATGCTTGATGCCAGAGCCATGGGCTCAAGCTCAATGCCAAGAAATGTATAGTTATCCCCTTTGGGAAAAAACATGTATCCATGAATTACCATATAGGTGGCAGTACACTAAACACCGAAAGTGAGATAAGAGACTTAGGGACACAGGTGGACAGTGGTCTCACCTTCCATAACCACATCACCACAACAGTCAGGAAATCCTTCTATGTGGCACACCTCATCATTAAGGGCTTTCCATCCAGAAAAAAGGAGGTCATTGTCCCACTGTACTCATCCCTCATTAGACCCATTATAGAATACAACGCCCTGTTTGGTATGTACCTCTCAAGACATCTGCAACAACTGGAAAGGCCGCAGAAATACCTCACTAAAAGAATCACAGGCCTAAAGCAGATGCCCTATGCTGACTGCCTTAAAAAACTCCAGCTATACTCTGTCGCATATCGTCTACTCAGAGGCGATCTCTGCTTAACATACAAGGACATGTCAAACCTAGAGCTGTTGGACATGCTACACTTAAAGAAATCCCAATCACTCAGAGCCACATGCTCCAGTGATCTAAACCTTGTCATCAAAATAAACAAAACATGCTGGAGGGATAGGTTCCTGACCCAGGGACTCCCCAGACTCTGGAATAGATTGCCCATACATGTCAAACAAAATGCCACTCTGGCCCTCTTCAAAAGGAACCTTGATGATTGGATGGGAGAAAGGAAATTCACCCTGGGAATCATGTCAGTTGCCCTGCTAGACAGGGGTCCAGGGAAGTAAATAGTGTGGGAAGAAATAGCCAGGGAATTGTTATGGCTAGGCTTGTATAGGCCCTAGGGCTGATAGCCTAGTACCAACCTATGAACCTATGAACCATTCTCCTACCACTTTTATCACACCCATATCCTCAAGACAAATTCTAATGCATGAAGGTAAGGAGTCACCATCCACCAACAATTGTAACCTTTATGCTGTTATACTCAGCTAGTTTCTAATCCATAAAAGTAAAGAATCACCACTTTCTTGTCCACTTTTACCTCTATGTCCTTAGCCCAATTCTAATCCTTGAAGGTAAGGGGTCACTATCCCCTTACCATTTGTACCTTATACTCAACCAGCTTCAAGTTCATGAAGGTAAGATGTCATTATACCCACAACTTTTAAATATTATTATTGTAAAATGTATTGACCATACAATACAGTAATTATTCTGTACTTGTTGAGGAGCATATAAAACGTGCAGTCACATCAAAAGTATGAAAGAAACTTTATATAATCCACAGGAAAGTTTGACACTCCATGGTAATGTATCCTTATATTCAGCCAGATTCTGACTCATGAAGCTAAGAATTTTTCCTCACCCTCGTACCTCTCAACTGTCCAGATTTTTGCCTCATATGTTTGGTCTATTCCTCATAAAATGTGTGGTTTTCTGGCAAATCACTGAGGATTGATATAAGTAATGTCATATATTTGAGTTTCAGACATCATTTCCTTCAGAAAATGCATGTTAAGACAACATATTGTCATTCTAGAAACTTTCTAAGTCTATAAGAGCAATATTTAAAATATGTTCCTATTTTGGGGCCTTTGCCTCCCCATACTTTTAGGCTTTGTCCAGATTTCTCGTGCTAAGAGGTTGAGAGATATGCTCACCTACCACTTGTATTCCTGTGATGGTAGGGGCAACTGGAGGCTAAAGGAGACTTCGTTCAAATGCAAAGTAGTTTTTCTTTTTTTCTTTCCTCTCTTGCTCATATGTAATCATTGGGTTTGCTCTTATGTGTTAGGAATACATGAATTTTGTCTTCTTGAATATAAAAGAACAGGGAATGTTTTTAAATTATGTTGGATCTCCAGACTTGCTGACACAAAAAAGTTGAAAGACCAGTCACTTCATTTTGAGGTGTAATTGCTGACAGACTTAATGATTTGCATAGCAATATGCCACACCTCGATGAAGCAAAGAAGAGAAAGTAAATCTGGATATGCATTGGTAATTTCTGTTGTCACAGGAGTGAGGTGATTAATCATTTATTCCTGAGAATTCTGCAATGGCAATTAATAAAGCTGGTCTAGTTTTTCCTGAGGCCAGCAACAGGAAGATGATGATGTCACATGATGAACACTGAGGGCTGGGAAGAAACATTATGCATAACTGTGTGCTGTGCTATATTAGAGATGGTGATATTGTCTTTGTTTGTAGAGGAACCATCTGTGAGTTGTTGTTATTCATTTTATCCAACTTATGACACTTAGGGAAAGCATTTTTGCAGTAAGAGACAGTCTGGGATCTTAAGCATCCGGCATCCTATCTGTCTTCTTGCCTTTTATTTTACTTCTTCTTGTGTGCCAGCCTATGTATGTTTTAATCTATTGTTTTTACTGCTTTCTTTAATATATAAGTAAAATGTATTTATTAATATTCAAGTTCTTGAGGCTGGCATTTATTATGCATTGTAAGAATGCTTATACACTCTTATTTATTGGTGAAGGTGGTAAAAATTATTTACACTGCTAGTTACACTGCCATGTGGCACAAATTTTCCAGTAGAGTGCTTAGGCATACTATCAATGAGAGACAATGGGTATGATTTCATATCTGGCTTAATGAATAAGAATAATTTGGTGTCTCAGGACTAAACTCAAAGTGGTGGCAGGAAGAAAGCTGTTGGGAACTAGAGAAGTATGTCAGCCTTCCCTAGGAATTGTGTGTGTGTGTGTGTGTGTGTGTGTGTGTGTGTGTGTGTGTGTGTGTGTGTGTGTGTGTGTGTGTGTGTGTATTAGTGAAAATATTACTTTGTCTGAAAGGCATTCATCATGGATTAAGAGGAAATGGAAGACATTAATTCATAGAGAGAAGTGGTGAGAAAGGATCCTATATGTGCTGTGCCAAAGATTCAGCTCTGTAAGTGTTTGTGGGCAGTCCGGTCTGGATGTGGATATTGGAAGCCCATACCAAAGACAGCAGTGCATATTTCCTTTATGCTTGTGGGAACAAGATATATGTTGTGAATTAATTATTGAAATAGACTGGTGTGCACTTTCTTGCTATTAATTCACCTTCAGTTGGCAGTGGTGGGATTCAAATCCCAACACTGTTATCCATCTTGATGTCACAGCTGGTGTCACATCGGTGCAGTGGTCAAATTCCCATCAAACCTCATATCTTTATACTCAGCCAGCTTGCAATCCATGATGGCAAGGAGTAACCATCCTCCATCGATTGTATTCTCCATATTATTATACTCAGCCAGCTCTTAATGAAAAAAGTGAGGATTCATCATCCCCTGCATGTACCTTCTATATCCTTATACACAACAAGCTTTTAACACATAAAGGTAAGGCATCACAAGTCCGCCACTTGTACCACCCATGGCCTTATAGCAAACCTGTTTATTATCCATAAAGGTAAAGAGAGACTTATGTGAAAAGGTCTTCAGTTTCCAAACTGATTTATCACTCACTTAGTAATCCACTAAGCATAGGACAAACCGAAAAGAAAGGGATACTACAGAATCACAAAGATAGTCGCTGCTTCAGACAAGTAGTCAGATAATCACAGGATGAAAACTGTTCTGAAAAATGTTATTAAACAAAGCAAGTTAAAATAAGTGCTTTCATCTTGTCTTTACAAAACTTCATCAGATTATTCTTCCTTATGTAAACTATTGTTTAAATACTCTTACATCACATGATATATCCCACCAAAATTGAGTATGCCAAAATCCCTTAAGGAAATAGGACCATTAAATGATATCCTTTTAATACTGCAATTTTGTAAACTTAAATACATATGACTAAAAATATAATAGTAAAACTTTTTTCATACACACAAACAGCACAAATTAAAAATCCCATTTTAAATTGTTAAACATTAAATAATGAGTATAAGACTAAAAATCATCTAGTTAATGCCTTTAGTCACAAGAGACAACCAATAGAGCAATGCTCACTTAGTCCCAGATAACTGCATACATTAAAGTGCAGTTGCCAATACAACTCCCTCTTTTTGACGGTTAGTGCCCATGGTCTCCCCTCTTATTCAGAGGTACCTTTTTCTATCACTGCGAATTTAAAACTGTGTCCAGGATTATATTGGATATATTTAAGCAATGCATTTGTATGTTTTTTTCTGTTTTTGTATCATATAGATGTTCATATATGCATTCTTTTATTTTCCTCTCAGTTTTTCCAGTATAAAATCCTGGACAAAGTTGATATAAAGCAATGTAAATTACACCTCTTACTTCACATTCAAATCTCCCTGTCAAATTATATTTACTTCCATTCACTTCAAAAGTATTACCTGTTTTTATGTGTTTACAATAGTTGCACCAACCACATTTTTCATGTCACCATTCCCCTTCCCGTTCCTACCATTATTTCTAATGGATCCTTTTTTAATACAGCCTTCAAATTAGTACCCTTCCTGTATACTATAATGGGATTTTCTCCATTTTTTTAAGGCTTGCTCCTCATTCAAAATCAACCAATTCTTTTTTTATAATTGTTCTAATTATATCACTATATCACAACCCACTCCATTCACCCTCACTACATTTGGGCTCACTCTGTTCCCCCTATCCTACCCCCATTCCCACCCACCTCAACTTTCATGTGATTTATACTTTCTCCTTTTCAACAACACCCCACCACACCTCTGCACTCCCTCCTACACTCTCCAGTCATCTCCCTCATCCATTTTCAAACACACCCCATGCCAACTCTTAGACTGTCTCCTTCTCTGTCCAATTATTTTTCTCTTCCCTCTCTTCAATTAATCCTCTCTGCTTTACACTTCTACCCTTCTCCACCCCCTCAAGAGTTAAGCATTTGTACTTAAAACCTCCTACACATCCTCACATTTGCTACACTAGCTACTTCCTCTCCCACTCACTCTTCTAGCATAGCCCCATCTCTCTTTACTCTTTCTTACACTACCACACATACATTGAAGATTATCTCTCTCTCTCTCTCTCTCTCTCCACTCCCATTTTGAACTAAAATTAAACACCACCTACAATTCCACTATATCACTTCCCTTAGACTACTTATCTTAAACCTGCTGCTATCAGATGATATACATCCTAACCCTTGTCCAACCCTTGCTTCCTTTGCTCCTACTCACCCCTCACAGCTCCATAACCCTACCCTTAATTCCTTTTCCCAGCTGCTCACTACCACTCCTACCAAAACTCTATCATTACTATAATCCAAAGTGTCTTAAACAAAGTCTCTCTCTTCCCTGCTTGGATTTCCATGCACACTCCTGATGTTCTATGCCTCTCTGAAACCTGGCTTAAGCCTCATATAGCCAACACTGATATACTTCCACCAGGCTTTAACATCCTCTGGCATGATCACTGCAAAAACACAAAAAGGTGGAGGTGTTGCTATCCTCTACTGTAATCACCTCATCCTCTCCCCTATGTCAATTACCACCTCAGACTTTTCACACAGCAGATATTCTCATTGCTAATTGTCATATAAAAACACACATAAGAAGCTTGCCATAGTCTCCATCTACACCCCCCAGGCAATAACATTCCTATCCTGGAAAACTGTCTATCTTGGATCTCTAAAAACATCTCTCATGAAACCATCATCATGGGTGATGTCAATACTGATTGGAATGCCCTTGATACTTAGTCTCTGAACAATTCCAATAACCTCTTTGGATTCTCTCAGCTAATCACAAATCCAACTCATTTCAACAAACACACCAACTCTTGCCATACTCTTGACTGGGTCCTCACCTCCTACTCTAATCTTTATAACAACCCCTCTATCCTGCCAATGTCCTTAGTGACCACCATCCCACCTCAATTCTTAGACAGTCTCTCCAGCTCATTAAACCCCACCTTTATAAAGACTGTCAAAAACTCTCCAGTTTTAACCCAGATACTTTCAACCATCTACTCTCCTCAGTCAACTGGTCCTTCCTCTACAATCTCCCACTAGAGGAAGCTGCCCTATCCTTTAGCAACATTTTTCTAGAAACACTTAACTCCCTGGCCCATATCAGGAAAGTCAGGATCAAAACTCACTTTGTCCCTTGGCTAACGCAAGACACTTGAACTATCATGAATCAGAGAGAGAGATAGAGAGAGAGAGCATGGCAAATATAGAAGCAATCCAAATCCTCCACTGATCTTCAAACTTACAGAGAGCTCCGAAACTTAGCCAAAAAAAATGTTACCCTTGATAAACAAACCTTTTTCCATAAACCACTTGGGAATCCACACTTCAACCCCCCAACTTCTGGCAATTTGTTAACAAACTACTACATCCTGGATGCCCACCTCCTCCAAACCCCTGCCTTAATATCATTCATACAGACACTGCTACTTTTCTCAATATCTACTTCATTGACTCCATCCACACCCTGACCAGAAACAAAATTTGTGACCCCACACCTCCTATTTCCTCTCACTCTACCATCGTTTCACTCAAGCCCATCTCCTTAACTTATATAAAGTCCCATCTAAATAAACTTAAAACTTGATCTCCATCAGTGGATAACTTACCCCCTCAATTCCTAAAAATAGCTGCTAATTCTGTTGCTTTTCCCATCTCCATATTAATTAATCAATCCATTCAAGAAAACACTGTTCCTAATATCTGGAAAAAATTCTTCAGGAAAACACTGTCCTTAATATCTGGAAAAAATTCTATGTCATACCCCTTCATAAAGTTGGTAACACAACTGAACCCACTAATTTCAGACCTATTGCCATTCTATCACCCCTGTCTAAAATAGTGGAAAAATGTATTCACAAACAGCTCCTTGATTATCTCCTCCAAGAAAAACTTCTTACCCCCTCTCAGCATGGCTTCCACCCAAAACATAGTTCAAAATAATTTGTATAGCCTTGCTTCTATGGCTAGGAGTAAAATTTAAACCCAACTGCAAAATCTTACAATGATGTTCATTAAGTACAAAGTCACTTAAATTAAAAACTCTAGTCCCAAATATGTTGTTCTTACTTATCTCTACCTCGTTTTGTTCCGAGGTCATCCGATTTGCAGTTTGGCTGGTGCTTGTTTGCCCATCAAGTTTTTTGACTGTTCATCCTTACATTCTGTAGTAGAACTGTCATAAGAAGGTTCATTAGTTAACCGGTGAAAGTTTGCATTAAGATCACCACCACCCAATGCCTTGTTTTCATTGTTTGCAGTCTTCTTTGTAGATTCTGTGGAAGTAACATTATTTCTGGGCTTTGTATTCCTGCTATTTAAAGTGCCAGAGAGCTTAATCAGTGGGTAAGAATTACTAGCAGAATCCATTTGGAAAGCGCAATTTTATTGTGGTTGCTGATTTTCTCATGCTCACATTGTTATTAATATTAGAAGTTTGATAAAGAACAACTGGAAAATCATCAGTGGGAATTAAGAATTAGTTGATGTGTTGGATGAATGTCCCTTGTTTGCATATAAAAACAACACTAGTTTTAAACAACTTTTTGAGAAAAATTACACCAAACGTATACCATCTGATGCAGAAAGAGACAAAGGGACTTATAAGTGTTATAACTGTTCTACTTGTGGGTTCATTTATGATGGCCCCTCTTTATTTTTGTCCCACATGAATTTCATAGTTAAACCTAATGGGAGGTTTTACTGTGGCTCCAAAGTAGTTGTTTATATAGGAGATTGTTCTGGATGTGAAAGCTTTTACATAGGCATGACTATACGTTGCTTTCATGACAGGATAACAGAACATCTATATACTATTAAGACTAAGGACAATTTAAATGCCTTGTATAAACACACTTTGGTTTGTGAAAAATATAGTAAATTTTATTTTGCCGTATTAGAACAGGTTCATCAAGATAAAAGGAGAGGGGATTTTAAGAACCAAGTTGAGAAAAGAGAGCTATATTGGCAAATAAAGTTGAAAGCTGATGTTTTACCAGGACTGAACAAACACATAAACATTCCCCTGGATTCATGAAGCTCCATGCAAGAATAAGGGTATTTGTGCACGGAGTGGTTTGTGTCCTTTTAAGATAGCAGCACGCCTTGCATATGCATGAAGGAACACTGCTATCTAAACTAAATGGACACAAACCAGGAACGAGTGCAGGGGACATGTGTCAGCAGTGCCAGCACCTGAAACATGCCCCCTTCACTCTGAAAGTGCCGTATGGTACTTTCTGACACAAATGAATGTCAAACTATATAATATTAGAGCCTGGCTCTAATATTATAATATTATATAGTAAATGAGTGTCTGCAGACACTGAAATGTAAATAGCTAACATTTCAGTGTCTGCGGACACTGAAAAAAAAAATAAATACCACAAACACCTAGAAGGCAGCAGCCTTCAAGTGCACACCTCCAAATGTATGCACTCTTGCCCTACATGCATGGAAGCAGTAGGGAAAGAGTATAGGAATAAAAAAATAAAAAAAGTAATAATTTTTTTCATGACTACTATCTATCATATTTCTTTATTCAACACTGCAATCTTTCTCTCTGATCACAAATGACTTAATGATTCTATTGTTACTACTGTTCTCATATATGAAAAAAAAAAAAAATTTTGTTACAATTAATGTTTTTATAAATATGCATTACATTTTGAAATACGTAATACTCCCACCCTCCCATATTTTGTACTGAAAGTAGTCAATGCCTTACTTACTACATAGTTGGTATTATTTGTTTTTTTCTTAGATTTGTATTACCTGACCTGGACTAATATCTTTGTATTTTTGCTCATTGCCTGTGTCATAAGTGTTTATTGTACATGTATTTCTATGACCTTGCTTTAATCTGTGGAGCTTTACTCCCCGGGCCTCCACTGAAAATGGACATTGATCCAGCTGGACTAGCCCGGTCAACAAATGTAAAATAAATAAATAAATAAATGAAATACATCCAAAGTTTAAGCGCAGCCAAGCTTGTTTGTGTGACGTGCCACTATACTTAACCTGGCTGAAATCCTGAAAATGATAGACAAATGCTACTGTGATAGAAAACATCATCAAGCTGCTGTAGAGTAGTGGTACAGCCATGGTATAGCATGTAGAACATGCTCGATTCGAATACCCCCGCTGGCAAATTATTTAATAAACTTTTAAGGAATGTGAATGATAGATGTCAATCATATGGCTCATGTATAGCACAGTAGGGGTGGGAATATGTAAAATATAAATATAAAAAATAATTTATAAATTTAAAGAAAAAAAAATAGATTTAAACAATCCTTTGCTAGTGTAAGCATTGCATACCTGCATTCAGCTCTGCTTAGCTGGTGTAAGCATTGCTATGCAGATTTGTGTGGAGCTAAGCATTGTGCAACATATTAAAACTGGCCAATCAAGAAAAAGTGTGAGAAAACTGCCCTATTTAAACCGCACAGGTGGGAATACAGCCATAACCATTTGGGAATGCAAACAGCAGGACCAAAATGGCTGGCGTTGGAGAAAATGTGTGCTTCTGAGTGCAACGTTGGGGCATCCAGGAGTCCAGGGTCATGGTTGGGCTCCTAGTTAACAACCACGATGGCAGGCTGCTGCAGGACCAGTACTAGGGCTTGCAGTACAAAGCGGAGACCTGGGACCAGCTTGCACGTGATCTCACCAGTGCCACTGGCATACCCTGGACTAGTGAGCAGACACGTCATCACCATAATGACCTGAAGCGGAGGAGAGGTGCACTCTTTGACCAGTGGATCCAAGAAGCTCGAGCACAGGATGTCCCACCTGTCTGTAAGTATGCAGTCTTATGTATCTCTAAGTATGGAAAAAGTTCAACTTGTGTCTGTGCAGGTTTGGTTAATGTGTGATGTCTGCCCATACAGCTGCTGTGGAGAGGTCCCAGAATGTGCAGGCTCATGGCCAGTGACTGGCCTGGCTGCATCGGCAGTATGGTGAGTACAGAATAATCCCTACTATTAGCAGTAAGAAATCAAAATTATAGTAATGGTAGTACTGCCTGTATATATAATTGTGCTGTAAAAGTCAGGAATAAATGCTTGTGTCAGGCTTCCAGTATTACAATGGAGTATTCCGAGCTGCTGTGTAATACAGATATCAGTAGCAAACAAGGTACAATATGTAGGAGAGGAATATTAGAATATGTAGGAATGTGTCTGAGTGAACCTGCCAAGAAAGTGCCATGTCAGAGCTACTGTAACAGTTAGAAATGAAAAGCATTTCCCTGTGCAGATCATGCAGGAATAGTAATTATGGAGTTCTGAGTCGTACACAGATATGTATGTCAAAACTAATAAAGGTGATCCCAAACACTGGTGTGTCATCTCACATGTACCTGATAAATGGAAATGTGTATGTCCTGCAGAATGCATTAACTGGGGTGAACTGATTTAGCAGTGCTTGTCTGCATACTTTAGCATGGGCATGTCAAATAACTGGAAAAAAGCAACAGTACATATTCCCATCAGAATGTGTTTTACTTGTTTATCTGCCTGCATTGTCCTGTGTTAACCTTTCAATTTCAGCCATATGTAGCTGTGAATGTACTGATACATGTATAAGGCTAACAGGTGCGGATCTAAAACCTACACTATGTACTCAGGAATCTAAATTGCAGTATGTAGTTGTAAAACAGTCAAATGTGCAATCCAGCTAATGTGCACATTTCACAAACAGTGACAGCAATGTCTGTTGTGTATGCATAATTTGTACTGAAAATGGGAAACAAATAATGCAACATGTCATAATAAAAGTACTGTGCACAAAAATATGTACTAGATAGAACCTCCCCAGTAGCTCAGTCTAATAAGGACTAGGCCTGTAGTTCAATTTTGCACACACAGCATGGTTAGAATCCAGGGACCACCACTAACACCTCAGTCTGGTTCTACAATTTTAAACTGCAATCTGAATAGAAAAAATAATGTACTGCAACACATACATTTTCCATATAGGGAACACAGGTAAAGAAATCTGAATAGAAATACTAGTATGATGTGTATAACTATGAAATGTGTACAATTGCTTTGTTGATCAGCCCCAGTCCTACAAACAGATGCAAGCTAGACATCCACACTCTGCAGTCTGGCCCAGACAAGCCCCTCAAGTGTCACGCTGTCACTGATACTTTCCCCAGTTGACAAGAAACCTGCACACAGAGAATGTCACAGTAGATGTATGTGAAAGACACAACACACACTATAGGGCCTGCAGCTAATATGTGAATCTGAAATATGTGTAGAAACAGCAATGTAATGTGCACACAGTTCATCTGCACAGGCCCACAGGTAAAGAAATTGGTATAGAAACAGGTCTGATGTGTATAACTAAAGTAAGGGTACAGTTGCTCTGTTGATATCTACAGCTGTTGGTGTGCTGTAGCAGCCACATGGCCCAGGTACAGTGTAAGTGTGGTCAGAATGTAGAGTAGTGAATAGTAATGTACTGACAAATATACTTGATAGCAGTTGTCAATTGAATCTGTTCCCTTCCCCCACCACTCAATTGAGCCAACCATCACAATAAAACCAACATGGGTATGTTCCTAAACAAACGTCTACTGTTGTGACCATTGTTCCATTTGGTTTTTCATTGTTTAAACTGTGTGCAAACTAATATTCCCTGTTGAATAATAATCTTAATGCCTGCCTGACATACCACTAACTGACATGCTGTCGCAACCCTGAATGCAATTCCATATATTCATGGGTTCTGTTTGCTATGGCACTGTTATAATTGCACTGTTTTGGTAAATATCCATGCATGCTATTTTGACTAATGTTGTAATGTAGAAAGAAAAAACACTAAATGCCAGGAACTCCACTTCTTTAAGTTAGTTTCAAAAATACAGTTTATTCAGCGACTGCAGAATTTTATAGTCAGCACCAATGAAGAAAATCCACAAATCAGAAGAACAACGAGCTGAAATAGCAGCTGATATTATAGCAATATCACAGATACATGAAGATGGAATAGCACAAGTACCAATATAACCTCATTATAACCTAATGTTGTAATGTGTTGTGCATGACTAACCAATATTCATTCTTAATTTCCACACCATAGCACATATGGGAATGCAGATCCTAGTGGATCCGCCTCTCCCACCCCACCTGGCCTAGGCACTGGGTCCCAGCACGTCTGGGACCCAACCCAGACCTCCCTCATCTGCTGGTCCTGCACTACCTTCAGGTTGAACCACCTCAGGGGATGGTGTTTGCCCCCCCCCGGGAGCACACACAGACAGGATCCTGTCACTTGAAGTCAGGTCCAGGGTCTCGTGCATAGTGAGTTCCACAGAGGTCCTGGGGTGGGTCCCAGATGTGCAGTGGCCTGGTAACATGGCCAGATGAGGTGGGAGAGGTGGTTCTGCTGGGAACTGTCTTCCCAAACATGCTATTGTGTCACAGTTATAGAACATATGTGGGTAGTAATAGTCCACACACTCCATGATTATGTCTAACAGCATGCATAGATATCCCAATTAACACAAAACACCATATTTGGAGCAGTCACAAAGCAAACAGAACACATGCATATATGGAACCATAATGGTCCTTACAATGGCATGCAGGTGACATTGTTCGCAACAGACCACCAGTGATATTGTTTCAACATGGAACATGACTAGAAACACATTGCACTATTTGTTGTACAATATGATATATGTCCCAGCAGTAGGTTTGCTATAAACATACCCATTGAGTTGTGTGTTCAGATTATTGTTGCAGATATTGTGGGGGGGGGTGACACAGATGTGAATTAACAGCTATTATATCCTTGCAGTATGAGATCCTCAGAGCATTTTTCCTCTTTATGTCTTTCAGGCACCATGTCAAGGAAGCACTTGCCGGTCTATTCCCCCCAGGAGAATGCGGTTATTATACACCACCTGGTGCAGCACTGCCACACCCTGTTTGGCCGTATAGCCCATGATGTGCAGGACAGGATCACCCTGTGGAATGAGGTCGTCTACAGGGTAAATGATGTCAGCCTCCATAATGGCAGTTATGAGCAGGTCCGACATCATTGCACTGACCTACTCCACCATTCCCGTCAGTGTGCTACTGTGGTTAGGAGGGACTAGCTAGCCACAGGGGGGGAGGGTCATGCATAGAGCCCCCCCGACACATGCTGAGGAACTCCTCGCCAACCTCAGGGCACCTGCCCACCTGCAAACACAAGACCCTGCAGATAGCATTGTGGAGGTGGGTGCTACCCACAGAATGGATGAAGAGCGTGCAGGTAAGGCCCCAGGGCACATTAGTAGACCACTGTTGCTTATCCATCTGCATCTGTAGAGTTTAATCATGCATATATGAGATAAAATATATATGGTTTGTTGCTGTGTTGTAGTAATGAACAGATGTGCATAATATGTAGTATTGTGGGGTTGTACTGTTGATGTACTATAATGATGCTCCCACCTTGTACCAATGCCACAGGTGTGGCTACTGACATCACATCTCTCATACAACTATGTAGGTCCCTCTGGTATACCTCTGGGGCAGCAGCCTGTAGCTGGTGAGTATGGTGTTGTTTGTTCAGGTTTGCCAGTACACCGGCCATGTTGTGGCCATGGTATTTGCCATGCACACATTTAACACACCTACCCATAATGCATGCTGTACATGTTCACTTATTGTTGCTGTTAACTGCACTGCATCACATTGGTCACCATGGTGGCATATCAGAAGGGTATGTAAAAGTCCTGCAATATAACTAACAACCTGTCATTGCAAGATGTATGCACAGAGATGAACATAATGGTGGGACAAATGGTCTACAGTAGGAACATGTCTGAAACATCACGCTTATACAGTGCTACAACAGTGTATATACCTCTATTACAATGGCAACTCTTACAGATCTACACAACTGCATATCACAATACTGCATTCCACAACCCTTACAACCTGTAATGGGGTCCGAACATGAGCAATGAATGTGTAATATGGAATCCTATGTTAGGACAGCAAATGTGGGGAATACATACCTTAACTAACATTGGAAGCATATATGTGCATACACTCCAAATAACACATTGTGGAAGCAGCTTTTGAGGTAGTGACAGCATTCACTCTTCATGAGTATGCACCTTCCAGCAAGTACAGGTCCTCAATGTCACACCAAGAAATGGTCTGCTGTCCAAGACATTTGTCCATCAAATGTGCCCACTCACCTGCAACAGAGGCAGCCATGGCTTGCACACATCTTATAAGCCATGAAATGGACCCCATACCCAACAGGTAGCACACAGAAGTGGGACATGTAGCCTTACTTCACCATTGCATATACCATGGCAAGCAGTGCAGACAGTCATGTATGTGGTGAGGATTATGGGACAACATTAACATTAATGTAGAAAATAAACAGATGGTCATCCAAGACATATGATGACACATGTTGCAAACTGGTCATGCAGCCTGCCTAGTAACATGCCACAACACTGAGGGAGTTGCAGGAATGTCTAGCAAGTACTGGCTGTGCAGTACCTGTGTCGACAATCACCTGGACTCTGCATCAGTGTGCCCCATGGGTTAGGGTAATCAGATGAGACAGTTGTTCCACAGGAAACATCAGCCAGGGCTCTCTGTAGGTAGCATATGCATAACATTAAAAGTCCCCCAAAGGCATATGTTGCAATGTGTAATGGTGTACCAAGACCAAGTTGGAAACCTACAGACAGTATCAATTAAGATACATATGCTGCACAAGCAAAACCTCACCCCACCTCAGGCCCACCATCCCCATCTGTACCTTGCTGGTGCCAGTGTACATATGTATGTTTGCCATTCATTAGCAGGGACTAGGCTGGTACACATAGTGTTCTGAATTTGGGACACTGTAAAATGACACTCATGGGTAGCCTACAGTTGTCAAGCATCTGCAAAAAGGCTGAGGATGGGGTGGGGTGTCATCCTGAAACACAACAGTGAACTGAAGCAGACATCCAAAGCTCACTAGGAATGGCTGTATCTGCATACAGTCAAGGTCATGAATTGTGGCACACATAACCCTGACTCCACAGCAATATTGAAGGCATTGTGTGACCTTCAAGGGCTGTGCACATGAGTTGACCTTGCAATCTTGCAGAGGTGGGGGACATTTGTAGGGCAGAGTGACCAAATACTGGCAAATGCAGATGGCCCATGCTAGTATACCCCTTCAAGGAATAGTGACTGCTGTAGTACACTTAACAGTTGGGGCAACAAACCATCATGTTAAGGGTGTGCACACTTATGCACCCACAAATTGTATGCATCTCAGTCAGCATCTGCACAACTAATGCATTTGTTTGATATTGCATTTGATTGCACCGGTCATATGTCACATATCAGATTCGTGTAATGTTAACATATGCAGTATTGTGGCCCCATGGCATATCAGGGAAGAGGATGCCATGTCAATAAGGGTGTGTACACTTCTCATAGCCACAGTAAGGTTTGAAGTTTGTCAGTGAAATTGTATTTTATTGGCCATATATGCACCGCTGATGATGAGATCTGCAAATCAGACATCAGAAATTCACTAATAACATCGATTCACATATCATCCCAGGTATATGTCGGACAAACACATAGGGGCTGTGAGCAGCAGAGCAAACATAACTGACACACCTATACACATTCAGCAGTGGCATGTACACCTGTGAGGTGTGGTGCACAGTACATGCCAGGGTGCTGAACAGGTGCACATCAATACTGTGTACATGGGTGCAGTGTGTTCCAGGGGAAGGGGCATCACCTAACACAGCCTATGCATCACAGAGATGTATAATGGTGGCAACAGGGATTGACTATAGCTGCACTGCATGCTGTTGAGTGCCATATGTCATGCATGTTAACAGATGGGCAATGAGAAGTCTGTGTGTAATATCTTTGTGCAACCTCACCTGTAAGTGTGTGTGAGTGTGTGTGTGTGTGTGTGTGTGTGTGTTTGTGTGTGTGTGTGTGTGTGTGTGTGTGTGTGTGTATACAGTTAAGCAATGACCTACAGGTCTTAAAGTGCATTTCTTGTTTTCACCTCACAGGTGGCGAGGTGGGTTAGGGTTCCTCCTGCAGGCAAACTGATGTTAGTCTCCATACAGGCACTGCCAATGATGATAGGTGTGTTCAGGCACAGACAGGGTTGTCACGGGCTGAAGCTGTGCCGTCATTTGTCATCCTACTGTTATCCACCCCATCCCTGCACACAGTCACATTGCCTATACATACCCCATCATCAGTGGCCATAGATGAGGGACAGTTGGCGAGTGGTGGCATGGGACAGGACAGTGTGGTGTCTTTGGCACATGTGTCTGGACACAGAAGTCATAGCCAGATGCCCGGCAGAGTAACACACAGGCAGATGTACAGGGGTGCTCATAGGAGGGCTGCTGGTCATCATACCCCTGGCAGAAGTGCCACATCTGGTGTCACCAGAGGCTGTTTTAGGCCATCATGGAGGCACAGGCACATATGGAACAGTATACCAGACAGGGTCTGAGGCTGCAGAGGGCTACTCATTCCACTGTTATTAACAACATCCGTGATCTTGCAGGTGCCCACTGTTATTTTGCAGAGGTCATGGATAGACGGTTGGGTGAAATAGTGGGAATCCTCGACCATGGAATGTCTGTGCTTGAGCATATGGTGGGAGTAGTGTGACAACCATGTGGACTTAGGTCATCAGCACCAACAGCTGGTGGTTGATGTGGACATGCAAGAAGTTAGAGCTGCTCCAGTAGTGGCACTACCAACCCCAACACTGCAGGGGGGTGCTGTCCACACCACAACACAGCAGGCCATGTGCACGTGGCCCTGGCCAGTCCTAAGAGGAACCTGGATCCAGCGGACATATGTCATCATCAGGGGAGAGTACCATATCGTGGCTTGTACCTGGTGGTGCCCGTGGAACCCCTGGCAGGCACAGTTCTCATGTCAGTGGCCAGAGATGGTGAACTGCACACCCTGCCAGGTACGGTCTGCAGCTGTCCAACAAATCCTGTATAGTGCAGCTGCACAGCAGAACTGTGTGCATGCATTCACACACACATCACCAACACAGCTAGGGCAACCCCATACCTACACACACCACATCGCAACAGCCCAATTAATAATGAAATGCCCTAACACACACCCATGATGTCAAATGAATGGCTCAGCCTAGGTCTCTGGCAAATAAACAACACATCCTGTGCATATGATGATACCTGTGCCACATCCCTGTCATCCATAACATCGATGCAGGGACAGGCTAATAATGTTCTGATGCACAGAGTGACTGTACTACAGTGTACCAATGTAATGCTGTGTAACATGTTTTCATGCACTAAAGTTTAATACTTACATGTCAGGATGTGTAGCTGCCCAGCCATGATGCATTATAGCTGTTATTAACACTGAGTGATTGTGGTCTCCATAATGTATTCCATTTGTGTTGTAGTTGTGTATGTGTCAGCAGGATGTTGGTCTTCTGTTCTTTCCTACTAAGGGGTATGGCACTGTGGTGACACCTTGACTGTGCCATATCTTGGGTACAGCTGAACACATGTCACAGGTCTGTATAACAGTTACTGGATGTGCCACAAACCTGTCTATCTCAGGAGTGCTACTACAGGGATATGCATCTATTGCACATGCCACAGTGATAGTAGGGTGATGCATTGTTATGCCTCTCCTACAGTCAGCAACATCATTATCCATTATACTGTGTGGCAAGATGTATTGTAGTAGGAGAATGTGACCTCAGAATGCTGTATCCTACAAATATACACACACTTGCCAGAACTCAGGGGGTAACCCATGCCTATCTGCCCATTTGTACAACAGCGTTGTGCTGGTACTGCAAGCTCCAGGTAGCCCATAAGGTGAAGAGTGTAAGAAGGTACATGTAATGTTCATTACGACAGCAGACGTATCTAACTATGGCAATGGGGGGTGTGGGTGTGTAGGGCCTCAGAGTATTATCATCTACAGGTTTACAAACACACAGACACTGTTATTCTCAGTAATGCACACTGACACATTTGTCATTACTGGGGTCCATAGTTGCAGGTGTTCAAAGGTGTGTACCAGGATATTGTCCATGGTGAGATGGGAAGAGTAGGGGATGAGTGTACAGTGGTATCATGCCACCTGCTATTTGCCAGCAGGCCATCTGCCAACTGATGCCACGGGAGTGATCCTCAGGGTGAGAGTTAAATGCAACATCCAATCATCTGGTTGCCTCTTGCAGAGGGCCAGTGAGGTGCTCCAGTTGACATGTATGCAACATGTATTACATAACATGGTCAGTGTCTGTCTTAGAGACCTGTACCCAAGCACGTTCTGTTGACTGTGGTAGTGTAGTTGAGGTATCCCTGGCATGTGGTGCATACAGGGTGGGGAATCCTTGCTGTGGCATTCATAACACAGCTGGGGAGACATGTCACTGTCACTCAAGCATAGATAGCCTTGTAAGCAGCCCAGATGGATACCTGACATCTGCACATCTGTACAGAGGACAGACAGACATCAGCTAGCCAAGTGGTTATGCATTAGGATGACTGTGTTGACAGACGTCTGACACTGATAGGAATGCCACTACTACATAACAGCAGGCCTGAATGACATGTCCTATACACACAGTAGTCTACAGATAATATCCACATGTCAGATCAATATCCAGTAGGAAATACTTAATGACACACTGCTCACACACCACGAACATGACAGTGAGGACTCAGGGTCCATCTTTGCATGCAGGGGTGTTTGGTTCCAGTACTACAATCTGCAATCTATTCTTACTTGGGAAAGTCAACAGTAGTAATGTAATGATACACTACATGCCAGTGTAACTGCATATAACCTGGGATACTTCCCATGTATGTAACTTATTCAAACAGAAAGGAGTGTTGTACAAGCCATATATACTCAGGTGTCCCAGACTGTAGACTCACACCCCTTGCTACTGTAATGACAGTACATAGATGCACGTTATGTACATGGAATTAAATATACTTCTTAAAAATGTCATTACCCTGCTATTTTATCAGACTGGAATGTGATCAAGCTGCTCATAACTGTCTTAACCACTCTGTATCCAGCAGCCCTTGTTTCACCGAGCAACAAAATAACCAGCCTTTGCAGGTCTTGAACCCAGGACCCTGTACACTACAGTCACAGCACTTAACTAATAAGCCATCACAGCTGTGAAGAAGTTTGATGTTTTTTCCAATATATCTGTCAGTACACATACTGAATAGTAGAGAACAACTGCTTTGACTTCTACA